>NC_092807.1:9304968-9607999 GCF_040954645.1 Diabrotica undecimpunctata
ACAGCAAAAAATGAGTACGTGAATGCATGATGAAATATTGTTGGGAGCTTTTGTTGTAGGCAAAAAACTCAAAATTTTGCCTTTATTATTTATGGATTATTAACTAAAAAAAGTGTTAATTTGTTTTAGAGAAAAGTAAAAAAAAATACATTAAAAACCTGAAAAAAATTTAAAACACAAAATCTGGTGACGTAAAAAAAATAAGGCGTTAGAATAAAATTTCTAACTATTTCAATAAATTAACTGAGACTATTTAATTGTCTAATAGAAAAAGCTAAATAAGATGTTCATAAAAAAGAAAAGAAATTAAATTAATTAAAAAAAATATTTTAAAATAAATTTCAATATCAATTAAATTTTATGTCTGCTAATTACTGAATTGATAATGTTTTTTATTTATAATAATACCACACATTTAAGTTCTTTAAAATTTCAAAAAACTTATTTTGGTAATTTTCAAAATTTGTTAAATATAATATAGAATTTAATTACTATGGGAATAAGCCACAATTAAAGGTTAAAGTACGTTTATTGACGTTTCAATTTCCACTTTGGAAATCGTTCTCAAAATTTATTATTTAAAATTCTCAAGATTTCCGAAGTGAAAATTGAAACGTCAATAAACGTCCTTTAACCTTTCATTGTGGCTTATTCCCATTTAAATAGTAATCACTTTAAAATGCCACAAGAAAATGGCTTCAGAACAATATTAATATAGAATTTATTGATCATTTACATTTACATTATTATCTTGTATTTGTGTTTAATTACTTAATTTTGATTTTTATTATATTTCATTATAATGGATTTAAAAATAAATCAAAAAACGGGATGCGGCACTCTGGAAGGACCGAGGGGGAAGAATAATTTTCCAATCATCTACGCACTGAGCGATAATTTTTAATTTAATTTATTTTATTCGATTTGGCTCGATTTGATTCTATTTAATGTTAGTTAATTTTATTTAATTTTAGGTAATTCATTTAATTTTAATTTTATTTTATTTTATTAATTTAGTAGTTATAAAAAAATAAAATGGCGTTTGTTAAACATCTTTTTATTTTTATAAGTGTATATGTATATATTATGTATATTACTGTAAACCGTAAGGTTACTGCACGCGTCTCGATTTTCTAAGTCAAGCTAAATATGATTTCGGGCCCGTGCAACAACCCTATGTATTTACTTCAATAGGGGACTTATGTACGTGTAATTTTACAATATTTAATCATCCCACTAAAAAAGTTGAGACACAATGTAAAGAATAACAAAGGGCCTAGATGTCATTACAAATAATACTGTCGAAATTTTATCCAAGAACATAGCAGATCTCTTATTCTATATTAATTAATTTGTTAATTGAACAAGGTCATTTTTCAAAACAAGTACATATTCATCAAAGCTTTATATAAAAATTGTGAAAAATTTACTACGAGTTTTTGGAAAATATTTAGAAAAGTTTCACAGAACCATATGATGTTAAGTATTGATGGGTATGTTCTTTTTAATTTTTTAATGTAACAATACAGCGGTTCGAGTAACTATCCATACGAATATATCCTGAACGTCTCTTTGTTGTTATTTATATTAAATAATATTTGGAATTTATAATTATTACCTATGATTTTGCCAGTTATGCAAATAAATATATTATTTAATACAAAAATCCCCAAAATCTTTTAAAATTTTTGCAGATTATCGTGTAATTAATTCAATATTTTTCGTACATATTATTTAAACTTCAGAATCATAATATATGAAACAAATAAGTATTCTGTGTAAAAAAATTTTAATGCAATTTAAAATAAATACCAAATATAAATGGGTAAATATTTGATATATTTTTATATTCAACAAAAATACGAAAATACTTTTTTTTTAATAAAAATACAATAAAGAACCGTCAATTTAATAAAATATTAGATCATAAATAAGAAATTTTTAATTGTCTTCTTATAATTTTTGCTTAATTTCAAAAAGGATGGAGAATATCCAGTTGTCATAACCAAACCAATAAAGAAGAGATTTTCACAATTTTCTTTTAACTAATGATAAATAACACAATATTTGAATGAAGATTATACAATAAATGGAAAAACGGCTAAAAAACTAGTGTAGTAGCTAAATTTTTAAAAGCCAAAAAATTTCAAAATCCATTCGTGATGCAATATGTACTCTATATATTTTTTACTTGTTTATACCAACTTTTTTTAAATTCTGTGACACTAAAAAACTAGGGTAGTAGCAATTTAAATATTTAAAAGCGAAAAAATCATAAAATCCAGTTTTAACGCAATATATAAGCTTTATATATTTTTAGTTGTTTATATAAAAAAATTTTTAAAATTCTGTGTCACTGAAAAACTAGGGTAGCAGCAATGTAAATATTTAAGAGAAAAAAAATATCAAAATCCATTTTTTAACATTTTTTTTAATTCTTGTGACACCACACCAAACATTCTTGGAATATTGAATACCATATAATTTTATTTTAATTTTTACATATTTTTTTGTTAGGAAATATTATGTTTCTTTACCTATATAAATATTATAAATAATATGGCTATTAGAAACTTACGTAGTCTATTTTTGAAATTTATTTTATATAATTAAAATGTAATTTGTGTTATGAAAATTTATTTTAAACAAATTTTGAAATTATATTCGCAATACATTGTCATAGAGTTCTAGATAAAATTTATTTGTCCCATTTTTTCACCATTCACTTTAAAAAAATATCAAACGTTTGTTCTCAAAAAATGTTCACATCGCTAGAAGTTCACGTTTTAAAAATAGAAAAGTTTTCTTAATTTTAATCATTTTTCTGATATTTTTTTATTTATTAATAAAATACCACAAATTCTATGGACAGTTATTCATCTTTTTTAAATATATTTCTTAAACATATTAAGCAAAAAAAATAGTAATCAATACATTCTAAATTAGGGATTTTTCCTATTAATATTAATAATTGAATTACAATATTTTCCAACATACTAAGAGATTTAGAGAAAAATGAAGGAAATCCAAGTTGCCCAAAATCACCGCATAAATTCTTTTTGTGTGAAAGAAAAATCCTTTCCACCTTATCACAACACTGTATCACTGTCAACACCTCACTTACCTCAAGCAATATCCTCAAAAAAAAACCAAAAAAGTCGAGATTGCAGCAGAATCCTGCCTCGTCCTAGCCGTATCGCACTTTAGTCCTCTCCAAGGATCACTAGATCACGCAGAACGAGTCACCTAGTGTACAGTGTGTTCGCGAAAGACCGTATGCCGCGAAATCCAGTCGTCCGCCACTTTTCTACATCAACTTGTGCGATTCTTGGCGACGCAAGTTTAAATAGTGGTAGAGCGGGGGTAAGTCGAAGTCTTCGCTTCGGAGGAACTCTTGGGTCTTTGGTTCGCCAGTTGCCGTTGCCAGTGCCAGTACGGTTTGGGTTGCAGCCAGTGCAATGTTAATAATTCATTCACACATTATGTATGCCTGTACAGCCTGAAGATTTTACACTTTTGTTAGTTAAAGTTGTTAAATTTTTTCACTTTTAAAGGGTCGGTGTATAAAAGCAATAATTTTATATCCCCAACTGCAAAAAGTTAATCGTTTACTGGTGGTAAAATGTTTCCGATAAGATAATTGTCGTAGAAATGCTAATTTTTCTTTACATAAAATCCTTTTTTTTTTAGTTTATTAATTTCACAATATAGAAAAAATTTGATTAATTAATATATGTTACATATATACAAAGGTTTTTGTTCATTAATTAACATACAATCAGAAATTTAAATGATTCAAATCTGGTTTAAAGTAGTTATCAAAAAGTAATTGTTTTAGTTCAATTTTAAATCTTCCTAGTTGACTTCTTCATATTACCGGGAAGGTTATTATACAAAATCATGTCATTTGCGTATATCTTTTTTGTTCACCAGAAGTTCGCATTCTTTCTGTACAAAAAGTACGAATTCTTCTTGTATGAAAAGTACCCCTTTGCCTAGTATGATAGTCATATTAACACTAACACTTCGGCCAGTATTAGGGAAATATTTGTAATTATTTGAGAAAGCTTATATTTATGAATTAATAAACAAACTTGCATAGTACACATTGATTTAATATGCTTTTTGGACAGTACAGATCTGTTGGATGAAGGCGTGGCAGTTAAAAAACATATTTAATAGCAATGTTCTGTAATATGTAAGTGGATGAAGCTGTTTGTGATTGGTATTACCCCATATGATGGTTATATAAGAGGATGTGGGTTTATTACAGAATATTAAACCATTTTACGATGAGGGAGAATTATAAATTTAGCAATTCTTCCTGACATGCTCACTACTGGAGCTATTTTATGATATATCTGTAATATGTGTTGTTCCCAAGTAAGTCATTTACCTATATACAATCCAGGATACTTCATCATCTCCTTTGTATTAAATTTGAATTTTCCAAAGTTCAACTGCATCTCTCTATGTGCATCTACATTTAAAATTATCATATAATTGCACCTTCTTCGTCGTCTTCTTCTTCTTTTTCCTCTTTTTTTTTCTTCTCTTTCTTCTTCTTTTTATATAGACATGACTCTGTCTGTTTTTTAATGTGCTTCCAGTAAGGTGGATGACAGTAGAACTTCTTGAACTTATGGAAGAACGAAGAAAACATAAAGCAAAAGACCTGAATAAATACAAAAAAATTCAGTGAAATATCAGAAAGAAAATTCGAGAGGCAAAAGAGAGGTGGCTCTCCGAAAGATGCAAGGAAATAGAAGATCTGGATAAAAAGTATCATAGCTTTAATTTACACAAAAAAATCAAAGAAATGACAGGTTCTAGAAAACGTACAAGAACGAATATCCTTAAAAATGATAAAGGGGATATTATTACTGATATGAAGGAGAGATTATGTCACTGGACCAAGTACATCCAACAACTATTTAATGATGAAAGAGAAGAACTGTCATTAGAAATCACCGAGGATATCGGACCACCAATATTAAGAAAAAAAGTCATCTATGCCATTAAAAACACAAATGAGGGTGAAGCTACTGAACCAGATGATGTGCCAATCGAATTATTAAAACTCATCGATGAAGATGTTATTGATGTAATGGTTGAACTCTTTAATCTAATATATCAGACTGCCACAATCCCCAGACAATGGCTGCAATCGACCTTTGTAGCAATTCAAAAAAAGCCAAGTGCAACAACTTGCTCAGATCACAGAACAATAGCTTTAATGAGTCACACAATTAAAACATTTTTGAAAATAATTCACAGCAGAATTGTTAAAACTCTTGAGTATGAAATTAGTGACACACAATTTGGTTTTAGAATTGGTATGAGTACAAGAGATGCTTTGTTCGGCTTGAATGTGCTGGCTCAGAGATGCATGGCCATGAATCAGGACATGTACTTATGTTTTGTAGACTTTGAAAAGCATTTGATAAGGTTCAACATAAAAAGCTTGTAGATATATTAAAAAGCAAAAATATTGACAGTCGTGATATGAAAATTATATCTAATTTATATTGGAATCAAACTGCCAAGGTAAAAGTTAACAACCAGTACACCCAAAATATCAAAATATAGAGAGGAGTCCGCCAGGGTTGCGTGCTGTCCCCACTACTTTTCAATGTCTACAGTGAAGCGGTATTTTAAAAGGCGCTCTCAGACTCAATAGAAGGTATATCTATCAATGGAGAAGTTTTGAATAACTTACGTTTTACTTTACGTTACTGAATAACTTTACGAAGATACTGGAATTGAGAGTGTTAATAACTATAAATACTTAGGAACATAGATAACCTCAGATGCAGACCAAACCAAAGAAATTAAGACACGCATTGAAATAGCACGTGCATCATTCATTAAACTTAAAAAGGTTCTTTGTTGTCGGGATATAAGGTTAGAACTACGCCTGAGAATGCTTCGATGTTACGTGTTCCCTACTCTTCTTTATGGCTTGGAAGCGTGGACACTAAAACAAGTCCATCTGAATAAGTTGGCCGCCTTTGAATTTGGGTGTTACAGAAGAATCCTACGAATATCATGGATTCAAAGAATGTCAAACGTGAAAGTAACTAGAAGAATAGGAAACGGGACGGAAATAATTTTACCTATCAAAAGACGAAAACTTGAGTACTTAGGACATGTGATGAGAGGGCAAAAATACGCATTATTACAACTTATTATGCAAGACAAAATCCGAGGAAAGCGAAATGTGGGAAGACGAAGAATATCCTGGCTTAAGAACTTAAGGGAATGGTTTGAATGCAGTAGTGCAAACTTTTTAGAGCGGCAATCAACAGAGTCCGCATAGCCATGATGATTTCCAATCTTCGATAGAAGATGGAACTTAAAGAAGAAGTAAGTTGTAGTCCCGTCGTTTTCGTGGTCTTCCGACTGATCGTCTTCCTAATTGGTCTCTTGCCGTCTTTACTACTCAATTTGTTGTCATTCGGCTTATATGATCGTTCCATTCTACTTTTCTATTTTTTACCCAGTTCTTGATGTTCTTCACCTTGCATCTACTTCGTATATATGTACATCTAGCTCTTTCCCATAGTGTCTTGCCATCAATTTTTCTAAATGTTTTCATCTCTGCTGTTTCTAACATCCTTTTTGTCCCCTCTGTGTCAGGTGGTGTTTCTGCCACGTATGTCATTACTTACCAGTCTTCCGGGCTGAACCGGAATTCTATTAAGTCTTTTTCTACATCAGTTTCTAATTTTCTGGGATCGGTATTGACATTGACATACAGAAGACCAGTGTCATCAGCATACAGATACAACATAGACTACAGCGGTAAATTGGATAAATAATTCATATAAATCAAAAAAAGTGTTGGATCCAATTTAGACCCTTGAGGAACTCCACATACAATATCTACAGCAGTACTTAACACATTGTTACATAGCACCTTTCGTATTCTGCCACTCAAATAGTCCCATATTGTTAAAGCACCGAAATAAGTATATCATGGTCAACCGTATCGAAAGCTTTTTGCAAATCCGATGATACAAATATACAACTTAACCCCTTGTCTAATTTGTTGTATATGTCTGTAATTAAGTCAGTAGCAGCAGAGACTGTGAAACATGTCTAAATTCATATTGCCTGTTAATTCACTAGCTGGATGAATCAAAGAATTGTACAATTTGGTTATTCACAGATGATTCCAAGATCTTTGACATGTCCGTTAAAGGAGATATCTTCCAGGTTGCTTTGAGTCCTCTTCTTTATATAATGGTAACACTGTCGTCATTTTCATAGAGTTTGGAATTAATCCAGTGATAAGAGAGAGGTTAAATAATTTAGCTATAATCGGTAGCAGTTCCTCTGCAAATTCTCTTATGATGTCCACATTATTAGAGAGGTTTGACATCCAGTTTAACTTTTACACTTACTATTCTTCAGATGTATATTTACATTCTTGTACTTGGTGTAAAAATTTTCTGTGTACCAACCTCCTCCTCCTCCTTCTTTGGCTCTGGTTTATTTTGACCAGCATAATTTGACCCTTTCCTTTTTTCTTCGTCTCTTGTAGTGCATATATGTCTATATTTTTTTCTACAAGCTCTTTTGTAATTTCCTGCTCTCTTGTGTTTAGAGACATTACATTCCAAGTACCAATGTGAAACATATTTCTTTCGTTTTCCATAAACTCGTTCTCTTTCCTTTTTCTCGCGTTAGTCGTCGTAATAAAATCATTCCTGTTCCGAGGCATAATCCTGTTTCTATAAGCTGTATGGTTTTAAAGTCTATCAGTAGGATGCTAACCTGGCTGTAGGTTCCCCCTCCTCCTTTACCCGAGCTTGGGACCGGCAACAGTTCTGTCGAACTACTTGATCCACCAAAAAAACTGCAGGCGGAGTGAATAATTTGGTTCTATATAATCTCGGCTGATTTTATATGGGCTTTAATGTTTATGTTGTGTGATTAGAAATCTTAATTTTATTATCTTTGTCAACTTACTCTTCTCTGCCCAATTTATTATTTTGGTCCATCACTTACTTCCCTTACCAATACCTTATTTCCAGGCGGAAATAACTGCAATCCATCACTGCGTGGAAGAAATAGAAAGGCAGGAAAGCACGTTCTGTTCAGTTGCCATCTTCACAGATAGTCAGGCAGCACTTCTTCTTCTTCTTCTACGGCACTACAGCCCAAAATGAGCCTTGGCCTCCTTTATTTTTTGCCTCTACCCTTGTCTGTCTGTGGCTGCTCTTCTCCATACACGGACTCCTAAAAGTGCTTGTGCGTCGCTGCTTACTGTGTCTTCCCAGCGCTTTCTTGGCTTTCCAACTGGTCTCTTTCCCTGCATTCTGGCGTTCAGTGCTCGTTTTGGTAGCCTATCCTCTCCCATTCGTATCACATGTCCGGCCCATTGCAATCTTTGTATTCTAATGAAGTCTGACAGGGGTGTTTCCTTATACAGTTGATAGAGCTCGTTGTTATATCGAATTCTGAAGATTCCGTTTTCCCTCACAGGTCCTAGTATTCTCCTCAGTACTTTTCTTTCGAATGTGTCGAGTTTGTTTTTGAGACTTTCTTTCAGGACCCATGCTTCGCTGCCATAACATGCTATTGGCCGAATTAAAGTTTTATAGATTCTCATCTTTGTATTTCGGTGACACTTTTAGACCGAAATATATGGGAGAGGGCAAAATAAGCTTTGTTTGCCTGCGTTATCCTTTTTCGTATTTCTCCATCCTCTGCTCCATCGGCATATATTTCTACTCCCAGGTATGTAAACTTTCCAACCGTTTCAATGTCATCTTCATGCATAATGTTTTGTGGGATTATATTTCTTCTCGTCTGTACCATTATTTTTGTTTTTTCTGTGTTAATTTCCAGACCTAGCCTTTTCGTTTGTGTTTTTAACTCTGCGTATGCTTCCTGTGCTCCTGTTGATGTTCTACTCATAATATTAATATCATCGGCGTAGGCAGCCAGTTGAACCGTTTTATTGGTCAGTAGGTTTTCTCGTCCAGTTTGCATTTGCCTAACCGCATACTCCAGTGCCAGGTTAAACAATGTTGGTGCCAGCCCATCTCCCTGCTTTAGTCCCTGCGAGATTTTGAAAAAGTCTGTCCGGTTGTTTTGTATTCGTACACAGGTACACAGGCAGCACTTAAGGCACTCAATTCTGCAGAGGTCAATTCTAAGCTAGTATGGGATTGCGTGCATGCCTTAAATAAACTAGGAGACCGTAGCAAGGTTACGGTAGCCTGGGTACCGGGGCACGAGGTTCATAAGGGCAATGAAAAAGCAGATAAAATGGCCAAACAAGGCTCATCAATACCATTCATTCATCTGGAATGGTGGAGGAATGCACCAGGACAAAGACAGGCGAAACAGTTCATTACAGAACATTTGCCAAAATTAACGGCAGACCTAATAAGCAAAGACAGGAAAATAGTCAAGGCCATAGTAGGTCTTCTAAGAGGGCATTGTAAGCTAAATAGGTACTTGAAGCTGATGGGATTATCAGATGATAACCTGTGCAGATTCGGTCACCTCGAAGAAGAAACAGCAGAGCACATTTTATGTCAGTGTGACAGTCTGGCAAATGTGCGGTTCTTTGCATTAGGAGAAGAAAATCCACCAGCAAATACTACATGGAAGGTACAGTCTCGAAGCTACTAGACTTTATTAGAAGGGTCAGGCTAGAGAATGTTATCTAGAACTAGAGGACCACAATAGATCTGAAAAGGTCGCGGTGGAATAGGCCGAAGGCCACCTCTCTTTATCTAAAATCCCTTACTAATACGCCAGTCTTATTTTTTTAGGTTCTTCAGTGGATAAATATCTACTATTTTTAGTGGATGTTTGTTTATTTTTGGTATTTTTTTGTTTATTGGGTTAAAATTCAGTATCTTTTAGCTAATATTTCTAAACACATATAAGCCTGATTTTCCCTCGTTTATTTTTGCCACTGTACAGAAGTGTATACTTTCGTTTGTTTATTTCCCAGATATTTCTATATCTCATCTCTTGTACATCGTTATCCGGACTAAACGGTCTCGAAGATACTGTTTCGATAAAGACATAAGAAATATCGATATTAGGAGACAAATGGAAGTACAAAGGAATATAATAGAAGACGTAGGAAAACAGCAAATTCATGTCAGACGAATGGAATAAAGCAGAATCCCCAAAAAATACTGTCGGCTACAGCATGGATGAAGGGTATCGTCAAGGCGATGTTTAAAAGAAATCTGAGTGGTAAAGACGATTATCAAAATGGAAAACACTGGCGATTAGGAACGGAAAAGCGTATTAGGACATCAAAACCATTTCAATATAATTTTATATTCACCGATTAGTACTCGCTTAGACAATGAAGCCGACTGTACCTAGTAAAAAGGCATTTTCTCAATGCACACACTATACACTACACATTAACCCTGTATATCATATGTGGCTGGCTAAATGACTAACGGTCCAAGCTTTAAAAAAGTATGAGCTTTTATAATAGATGTTGCCAATGTACGAGTATGTATATATTTAAAGTAATAAAGTAATCGAAAATAGACAAGATATAAATTCAAATATGCAACATATTTGTCCGCTGAGGAGTTCATGTTTATGTCTCAAGTGGTTTCAAAGCAAAGCATCGTTCTGAAAGCTATTAAAATTGTAACTGTTAATTATTTATACGGCAGTCGAGGATCGGTTGTAAATAAATATATAGGTATATATATTTCCATAATACTAAATCATAATTTCGACCTATCTCTTCATCCTTATTGCCAATGTTCCAATCGCGTTTGTCTAGGAACTAATTTACTGAAATTAATTGTGGATTAGCTTTACTAATGCTCGTTAGATCTCCATCCAGGAGTCAGCGTTGTAGAAGTGGGGGCCAATGAAGAAAGAAATTGAAATATTTGTACAATTCGAGAGTAGAGTTTACGTAAAATTTATTTTATAGACGAGAACCGTTTGAAATTATCTTTGCTTTAATTGATATGGGGGACGCTGAAATTTTTATGTGAAAGTAGGATTGCATCTATGGTCTTTAACGTATTTTTATGATGTAGTGTTAATAGGAAATTTTTTTTGTGTCCCATGCTGTATTACACTTTTTAAAAGTTTAATATGGATTAAAAAAATTGCTATCTGACATTGACAGATGACATCTGACAGGTATCTTAAAATACGAGTGGTTCAGAGTCGTATCTTAAAAAATTAACATAGAGCGTTTAAAAACAACTCAATTTATTAAATTATGATACATATTGGAAATATCTTTGATTTTCGTCTTATTATTGATAGAATTTGGATCTTTTTTTTTGTGAATTATCTCCAATATGCATCTTTTGTTGTAATTTTGTTCTTTTTCCAAAATCTGTACATTTCCAAAATCAAAAGAATGGCTTTTTTCTAGAGAATCTTTGGCTAGGTCTGTTGTGTTTAATCTGTTGGTATGTACAATATGTTTGTGTGCAACAACTCTTCTATGCAGATATTGGTGCGTTTGCCCAATATAATATGTTGAATTACAGTCTTTACAATTTATTTTATAAATAACATTTGATTCTAGATGTTTTTGATGATTTATGTCCAACATTAATATCATACCAATGATATCATGATTTCATTTTTGATATTTTGATATTTTTTCGGGAAATCCATTAATGTATGGATTAGAAATAGATATGGTTTGGGTTTTTTTTGGTTTTGTATTGGAATTAGATTGATTTTTGATAATATAACTTTTTTTTAAAGATGGTCTTTAAATTCTGGTGCATAATTATTTTTTTCGAAAATATCTTTAACTTTTCTCAATTTTGCGGAATGGTATTGTGGGCTAGATAGCATAATTGCTCTGTCAGTAAGACTGAACATAACACCTATTTTATGGGCTATGGGTGAATGGGTATTGAAATTTAGATATCTTTCGGACCAAACATCTTTTGTAAACCCGTTAGTTGTTATCATTCGGTTAGTGTTGTTATATTCTAAACTTAAATCAAGAAAAGTAATTTTATTGTTTTCTTCTAGTTGATAAGTAAATAGAATGTTATTATGGAAATTATTGAACATTTAAAAAGATCCATTTCATGATCCGGAATGCAGAGTAAGCAGTCATCAACATATCGTTTGTAGAAATGTATATTCTACTTCAATTTAGAGATGACTGTTGTTTCTAGTATTTCCATTACTACTCTCTGATATCTTCTTCAGGGCTTCCGAAGTCAATCTCCCCAGCCCCAGACACTACTACAGTGATCACTAATCAATGCACTATTGCTACTGGGAACAGCGGACGGTTCATTTATACCGTCGATTGTGACGTGGTTTGGGTGGAGGTTAGCGTGGTATGAAGATGGTGTTAACCTAAAGCTGAAATTGAATCGGAATTGCATGAAGAACTTTTTAAAAAATACCCTATATCACCGTCAGATATTCTAGTAAGTTTCTACATCGTTTTACTCTTTACAAACATATTTATAGACGAAACTCTAAACATTCTGAAAACTAAATCTAATCATATTAAGAAAGAATAAGAAAGAAAATTGTTTTCTGATACCACCGTCAACAGTAGAGTTTGACTTTGGGGTATTCCAAATGAGTATATGACGTAGCTTTTGTTGTCAAGCCAGAAGCGGGTAGTATGTTGTGTGTACAAAAAAGGAGTAGTATGTTGTGTGTATAATAAAACGAAAGGAGAAGAGGATTGAATCGAAAAGAAAGAGTGATAAAGATGTCTTTTATTGGAGTGTGTTGATTAGTCAAGGAAGAGATTTTAGAAAATGGTATGAAAGAAAACGAGAGGTTTCGTTTTGGAAAAAGGAGACAATTTTAAAGAGTGAGTTCGATATGAGATTGGTAGAAAGAGGTTGTTTTGATTTTTTTCGTTTATAAAGTTATAAGAGAAAATAAATTTTGATGTTTTTGGTAGTTTGATAAAAAGTAAATAGTAGGAAAAGTCGTAAAGTTTTGTGGTAGCAGCCAAGCAGTGCAAAGCAGACATTTTCAAACAAATTGTAAGTTTTTTTTTAAGTAAAACAAATTATCTGAAGCGATGCTGTAGAAGTTTTTTTTTTGAGAAGTCACCAGATTTGGAATGTTGTAAGCAGCATTTAATTGTCAATATTTTATTTCGATAAGAGATTTCTTTGGGCAAAGATCGACCCTAGGGGAGAGTACATTGAACTAGGAGAAGCAGAATTTTAAGAAGAGAAGGCCTGTCAATTTGCAGATTAAATTTTCAGTTACAGGGAGATAGAGGTGTTTGAAAAGTTGTCGGTTTGTGAATAGAAACAGTTTTTCTGATTTGATTTCTAGAATTAAAGAAGATGTTAGGAATATATGATCTTTATGTTTAGATTATTACAATTTAGATGTCATTTTAATCTGTTAAAAAATTTTATTCACTTTATATAGCAGGTATAGGAATTTTGTGTTGATTCAGTATATTGATGAATTTTACATTTGATATTTATGTGTGTTTTTATAATTTCTTTGGTCCTCTTACTTGCAAATACAACAACAGAGATACTAAGCCACGAGAATAGAGCCTGAGACAAATTGAGTTATAGGTGGGTTTGATGAAGTAATATATTATAATTTAAAATACATATTTTTGCTTAAAAAAATATATATATGTATATATATATCTATATATATATATATATATATATATATATATATATATATATATATATATATATATAATATGTATATATATATATATATATTCTTATTAAGAACCTTTTTAGCTCTAACAGCTAAAGAACTTCTGTGCGTTCAGGATCAGTACCATGCTAATTACCAACTACATTTTTTCAAATTAAATCAAGTGCAAATTTTAAATTCATACACCAGTTGCCCTCTTCGAAGTTCCTCCACTGTTGGGAGGTTGCAGAACATTGAGTGCAAGTTTGCATGTGCATGGCAGGTATAGTATAAGAGAGTTTTTTATGATAATTGATGGCTTTGGTGAACACTTTTAGATGAACGATTTTCTATTTTTACAGACAGCAGAGGTATGCTCTTCGTTTATAAAACTAACAGACATGAGAGAATACATTAAAAAGTTAATGTAATGCTTTTTACATCACTTTGTATCTGCGTTCTTTTGCATTTACAATATACCCACAAAACGCATGTGTTTTTTACGGATCATTAATAAAACTTGTTAAAATGTACAGGGATGGTTTCGTACTGTACAGTTATCGAACAATTGAACAATAACAATTGAAAAAGATGTATCTTAACACAGCCAAATATGTCATCACAAGAATTTACAATCAAAGCTTCTATTTTTACCCAAGAAAATCCATCCAAAGTTCTATAAACTTATCGTATTTTTATCTGGGTCTTTTATAATTTACTGATTGTATTACTAAGTTATATAACTCACTAGAGAGAATAAAAGGCGACATTGTTAGTGTTTTTCCCCAAAATTGTTGTATTTGCAAGTTTAATGCTACCTAAGCTATTTACATGGCTGTCAAATTTGGGTCTTCATCATGGTCTTAATCTGCAGTCACTTTTATGCACTGTAATTCGTGGTTTCAGTTTCTGAAAAGTCTGTCCTATATAACAAACACTTTTCCCAGTCGTTACAGTTTATTGTTGCTTGGTTACAAACAACAATGGGATCATCAACAACTAACAGCAAAGATCCTGTGGGATTTAACACAAAAATAAACTATAATAAATCAAAAATTTTCTTTAAAAATCCTTTATAAAAGGTTTATAATTAAAAGACACTTTCGGGCTACAGCACAGAAGGTTTTTGGACCAAAAAGTCCATTATCAGTCTATTACCAGGTATAAATGAATCAAGACACAAAATATTTGGGTAAAAACTCTTAAAATTGTACATTTTTTATGTGTTATAATATTTGTTAAAAAGATGATGTAATGTTAAAGTTTTTAACAGATATCCTGCATGGCATAGACTGTCAGTATTATACTTAGTGTCATAGTCAATTAGATATGAACTGAATTGAAAAGTAAAATATTTTTTAGTCCAATTTTTTTTTATTCTTAATCATCTTTCATTTTAATTTAAAAACCGACAAATACCGCTTAGGTTTGTACACTTTTAGTTCAAAAATTACTGCATTATCTAATGAATAATTTTTTTTGTGCTACAAATCATCGTCAACATTTTTCATGAGATCATTCTTGTCAATTCAGTAAAGTTATACAAAAATTATTGTTAGAATAATGAATTACAACTAGGGGAATGGTTCTTTTTCTCTAATTAAATGGTAGTTTTCCGTTTCTTGATTTAGCGTAACGACATGGATATTTTTTAAACAGCAGTAGTTCGACGATAGTTTTATAGTATATTTTAGAATAAATTTTCTTGTCATTTTTCTACAGAATGTTCCAAGCAAAGTTTACTGAACTATGTCCTATTTTTGTTTATCTTTTACAACCTATAAATCAACCGAAACGTACTGCTCGTCCAAAAATAAAGCACTCCCGAAATATTGACGGGAACCTTTCCCCTCGAGCCCTAAACATCAAAATAAAACATAAAAAGCGAAGTGAGTCTATTTCCATCACCCGCTACTAACTACTAAATAACTTTAACCAGAAGTTTAACCGCCATTTAAATGGATTATCAATTTTACGGAATCCGGCGCAAAGGGGGCGGGGATGTCTACCCTCTGGGTATTTTCATATTTTGAGAGCCGCCGCTTTCGAGCGACAAGTGTGCAGGATGCAGGAGGGGTTGCACCCCTGTGTGATGGCACTATACTAATTAGTGGCACTCTTACGATAACCAGGGATGGATCTGGCATCCGAACGTTCGTAACAAGTGTACGCGATTACTACAAGCTTAAGGCTGTTAAGGATGTTAGGTAGTTATGTTACTTGTGATGCTACGTGGTTGTTGATCATTTTTATGTTGAAAATGAAGAAAGAAACTCAACTCTTAATATTGTTCTGAAGCTATTTTCGTGTGGCATCTTAATACAATTACTATTTTCATTGAGAATAAGTCACAATTTAAGTTTAAAATAAGTTTGTTTTTGACGTTTCAATTTTCCGATGGGAAATCGTCCTCAAAATACAAAACAATATACGAAATTACTAATAGCCGACAGCTGGAAAGAACTGAAGACGATGATCGATGAGCTTCATACGGAATCCATAAAAAAAGGACTGAAAATGAATCTGAGTAAAACTAAGCTAATGTCGAATAAAGATGATCAACCGACGATAACCATCCAAAGAACAAAAGTGGAACATGTAGAAGAATACATATATCTGGGTCAGAATATCAAGGTAAACAAAGAAAACCAAACTACCGAAATAAGCAGACGAGTAAGAATGGGATGGGCCGCATTTGGAAAACTCTCATACATACTGAAAGACAAAAAGATACCCCAAAACCTTCGAACAAAAGTTTTCGATTCTTGTATCCTTCCCGTTCTCACTTACGGAGCTCAAACCTGGACATTCACAAAAAAGAACATGGACAAGATTCGAAAAACTCAGCGAGCCATGGAACGACAGATGCTTGGTATCTCACTAATAGATCGGCAAACGAACGAAGCAATCCGGAACAGAACAAAAATAAAGGACGCCGCGAAACAAGCAGCTAAATTAAAATGGAAATGGGCTGGACACAACGAACGTCTCGAAGATGGTAGATGGAACAAAGAAGTCGGAAACTGGAGACCGTACGATGCGAAGAGACCAAGAGGAAGACCTCAAATGCGCTGGAGCGACGATATCAAAAGAGTCGCAGGACCAATGTGGAAACGCCTAGCACACAACAGGGATGAATGGCGAGAAATGGGAGAGGCCTTTATTCGACAATTCGGATAGAAAAAGGGCTATAAAAAAAATACGAAATTGACATCTACAATATATTCACTGATTTCAAGCAGGCCTACCACTCAATTAATAGACAGAAGTTATATTATATATTGCATGGCTTTAACATCCCCCAAAAATACATTCAAATAGTAAAAACAACAATAAACTCGTCAACAGCAATTGTCAGAATACAAAATGAGCTCAGTGGGAACTTTTCAGTAGTCAAAGGATTAAAGCAAGGAGAAGGACTGGTACCGACACTATTCAACCTGTTTCCCAAATGTATGAAAGTCAGTTGAAAAAAGAAAGAGCTAATCACCTAACAAATAAATAAATACAGATTGCTACCTCTGCCGATGACATCAAAATTATGTCTCATCAAAAGAGACTGGACTAGAAATAAACATTCAAAAGACAAAAAGCTAACGCAGGCAGGAGCTAGAGGAAACAGACGCACAACTGAATTAGAGGACGGTATTGAAACTGTATAAAGTGTCGCATATTTGGGAGTTGCGTTAAGCACGAAAGAAAATCAGAAATTAAAAAATAGTGACGGTAAATAAAGGTTATTTTTACTAGCTTATGTGTTCTGCTTCAAAAACACACACTGGAGATCGAAAATCAAGATCTACAAAACTATTATTAGACCAATAGGATGCTATGGGTATGAGATATGGGTGAGACAGAATAAACAAAAGAAAACTGGAAATATTTGAAAGAAAAGTCATAAGGAAGATATTTGGAGCTATTATTATAAATGGATTATGGAAATCCATCTACCAACTGTTCAAAGAGACACCGATCTCACAATTCGTTGAACTTCAGAGACTTCGAAAAAGGAGGAGGGAAAAAGTGGTAGCGGTAGTTATCTTTCTAAGATAACGAATGTCACAACTAAAGAACAATAAGGCTCCGGGTCTAGATGGAATACTTGTAGAAATGTTGAAGAAGGGGAATGAAATTATTCTCGAAGAATTAAAAAAACTTATCAACGAATGTCTTCACAGAGGAGAAGTCCCAGATGATTGGAATGAGAGTTTGAAAATACTTCTCTTCAAAAAGGGAGACAGGGGAGATCCCAAGAACTATAGGCCAATCTCCCTGCTGTCCCAAATGTCTTCTTCTTCTCGTGCCACTCCTAGCGGAGATTGGAAATCATCATGGCCACTGCGACTTTGTTAGCAGCGCGCCTAAAAAGTTCAATCGAACTACACCCGAACCATTCACGTAGATTACGAAGCCACGATATTTTTCTTCTTCCCACACTTCTTTTGCCCTTAATTTTGCCCTGCATGATATTTCTTAAAAGTTCGTAGTTTTCACCTCTCACAATGTGCCCCAAGTATTCCATCTTTCTAGTTTTTATCTCATTTAGAATTTCGCATCTTTTGTCTAAAGTTTGGAGTACTTGCGTGTTAGTGACGCGGTCCATCCATGATATTCTAAGAATGCGCCTATAGCACCACATCTCGAAAGCTTCGATGTTTTTTGTGGTCAACTGTTTTAGTGTCCAAGCCTCTACTCCATACAACAGGGTAGAAAAGACATAACACCGCAGCATTCGTATTCGTAACTTTATATTGATATCACGATTGCAAAAGAGTTTGCGCATTCTATTAAAGACTGATCTAGCGATTTCTATTCTACATCTAATCTCTTTTGTTTGATCAGTATCGTCTGTGATCCAAGCACCTAGATATTTATAACAGGACACACGCTCAATCGTTGTATTGTCTATTACAAGATTAGCTCTGATGTTCTTTGATTTCGTGATTACCATAAATTTAGTTTTTTTCAAATTAATTTTCAAGCCGTAACTGTTACAGTATATATTGAGACTTTGAACGAGATGTTGTAGTTCTACTAGCGTTCCCGTTAGTAGAACCGTATCGTCAGCATACCTTATATTGTTGATCGTCTTACCATTTATTATCAGATTGTCCCAAATGTACAAATTGTTTATGAGAGTAATAACTAACAGGTTAACGTCGAAGCTCGATAGCTATCAACCGGTAGAGCAGGCAGGATTCCGAAAAGGTTACAGTACAGCGGATCATCTTCTTCCAGTCAGAACTCTAATAGAGAAAGCCAATGAATATCACTTGAACTTATATATTGGCTTCGTTGATTATGAAAAGGTATTCGACTCTATAGAACTTTGGGCAATAGAGAGAGCTATGAACAACTGCAGGATAGACTCCCGATACAGAATGCTCATACACAATATTTACAAGAAAGCTACAATGAAAATACAAATTGATGCGAAAACCAAAGCTATACCAATCAACAGAGGAGTTCGCCAAGGAGATGTTATCTCACCAAAGCTATTCACACTTGGACTTGAAGACGTGTTCAAAGACATTAACTGAGCAGATAAGGGAGTAAATGTTAATGGAAGAAAACGGAGTCATTTAAGATACGCTGATGACATTGTAATATTTGCTACAAGTTTCGAAGAACCACAGACAATGATGACCCAACTATTTCAAGCTTCGGAAAAAGTAGGTCTTAAGATGAACTTGGAAAAAACAAAAATAATGACAAATACACAGAACATTCCAGAAATAACATTGAACGACATAAATTTAGAAACAGTAAGCGAATACATCTACCTGAAACAGATAATGAAAATTAACAAAGAAAATCAAACTGCCGAAATTACCAGAAGAATAAGGTTAGCGTGGGCAGGATTTGGAAAACTGAGTTGGATCTTGAAAAGCACTAAAATAGAACAGTATTTGAAAACCAGAATTTACGATCAGTGTATCCTCCCTATACTCATGTATGGTTCACAGACGTGGACACTCACCATGTCCAATATGGATAAAATAGTAAAAGCACAAAGAGCGATGGAAAGATCAATGCTCGGGGTGAGACTTATAGACAAAAAAACAAACAAATGGATTAGAAGCAAAACCAAAGTAAAAGACGCAGGAGAACATGCTGCCAAATTAAAATGGAGCTTCGTAGGACACAATGCCCGACTGAAGGATAAGAGATGGAACCACGAAATACAACAGTGGAGGTCATAGTTAGGAAAGAGAAGCAGAGGAAGACCACAAATGAGATGGGCTGATGATAATAAGAAGATTGGAGGACACAACTGGAAGCAAGTGGCGCAAAATAGAAGACACTGGATTGATTTAAGGGAGGCCTATGTCCAAAGTTGGATTACTTAAGGCTGAAGAAGAAGCTAAGATATTTTTGTAAATAAAGGAACAAAGAAACAAAGCAACTGATGAAATTTTTCTTTTGCATTGGGTAAATACTTATGCATATTTTTCTGATTTATTCAAAACCTCTTTTTGCTTCTCTCTGGAACATCCCGGCCTCACCCAGTATACGCCTCCAAGCATCCCTTTCCTCGGCTGCTCTCCTCATTATCTATCTCGTTATCTATCCTCAATGTCTCTTTAGCATCGATTTTCATTTGGTCCATCCACCTCTTCATTGGTCTTTGCACTAGCCGACGTGCCATAAGTTTTCCACTAGGTGTTCTGTTATTATTCATTTTTATAAGGTGACCTGCCCAGCGAAATATTTGTGTTTTAGCATAATTTGCTATACAGGCTTCTTTGTAATAAACTCGTGGTTAAATCTTCAGATTCAATCTCCACAAACCATTATCCCACATGAGTCCCAATATCCTTCTTAATATATTTCTTCCAAAATTTCTTATTTGCTTTAGTGTTCAATTTTTTACACGCGAAAAACAATATTACATTTTTCGCTGTATCATTCCTGTAATTACCAACCTCAATATCAAAACCATTACTTAAACCATCCCTTAGTAATAACTCCTCCTACCTATTTTTATCTCCACTCGCGAGAAGTACAGACATTCTTGGACAATACAAAAGAAAAATCGCCTCCCTTAATTTGGTTCTTGTAGAGAACAAACGCTTTTGCCGCTCTTACCTATTGGCTCTTGATAACGACTAGTCAAACAGAAGCAGCGACGTACCACGAATCCTAAAGTAAATATTGGTGTGTGAGTGTATATAACAGTAATATTGGTAAGCGTTTTTTATAAACTTAATTAACTATGGTGTATATAACAGTTAATTACCTTATCTAATTAGTTACCAACCCTATTGATACAGTCCTAACAATATTTCAATAATTTCTTATATGTTCATGACATTAATTGTACATTTAGGTTATATTATTTATTGAAATTATGGGAGCATTATATAGACATCACGGTTATACCGGTCATTGTCGTTGAAGATCATCTGCCATTTTGTACATTGATGGAAAATGTGATATAATCGTTTTAAAGCGTCTTGAAAGCTGGATATCTACAAAAATAGCTAGAGAATACGAAATTTCAAATATTTGTATTGAAAATCTATTTATTCTATAAATACCTATAGAGACCTGGGATTTTATGTCAGAGGTTTCCGATATTTTTGTAAGATGTACAATAAGCTTCAAATCTGTCTCTTTTGCTGCTACCTAAATCCGGTTCATCCTAAATCGATACGACTTCACATACAATGTCGGGTGGTATGTCCCCAACCTTCTCACTCATTCATAGCGAGAGGCTCTCAGATTTTCGTTGGAAATGATGATTCAGTTAAGGCACTAATTTATGGCTACAGGGTGTGTCTGTGCACGAGGGGAGGCTGCGAGACAAACATGTTGACCTAGGTTTTTGAATATTTAACACCTAAATATATCAGATATGAATATTTCATGAGATGGGGAAGATTATTTGTAGCTCTGTTTTAATTTTCGGCCTAAATGGGGATTAATTTCCCATTAAACGCACTGAGGGCGAGCACGTATGAAGCTTTCCCTTACCCCTAGGAGAATGTAAAACATGGAGAGCACAATGATACATATATTTAGAAAATACGGAATGATACTTTTTGTAGAACATATGTAAATATATCAATACCGTGTGGTGAATTGTGAAACAGGTCATAGAAAACTAAATGATAGTTGATACAAATTTTATTTAAAATTATAATTTATTCTCAAAGAATGGGTTTTGTTGCATGGTATTTCTTTTTCTACTAAGATAATGGCATCAACACCCAACAATAGAGCCAGAAACATCGGCCACCAATTCACGGTTGATAATTCTACCTTTGAAGTTGTGGACAAATTCACATACTTAGGCTCCCTGATCACCAAGGAGAACGTCATGACGGAAGAAATCAAGCGAAGAATAATCCTAGCAAACAAATGCTATTTTGGACTGAGTAGACATATAAGAAGCAGAAACTTAAGCCAAAAAACAAAAATAACCATATACAAAACCCTTATACAACCAGTGTTGACATATGGGTCGGAGACATGGACCATTTCCAAGGCAGATGAAAATCTCCTGCTTATATTTGAACGAAGGATCCTGAGACGAATATTTGGTGGCATCTGTGAAAATGGTGTTTGGAGAAGGAGGTACAACTACGAGATATATCACAGATATAAACATATATTTGGTGGTAAAGACGTAGTATCCTTTATAAAAATAGGAAGACTAAGATGGGCAGGACATCTGGCAAGATCACAGCAGAACAACCCTCCTAGAAGAATCCTTATGTCACAACCTGTGGGAAGTAGAAATAGGGGTAGACCAAAACTCAGATGGAGGGATGGTGTAGATGAGGATGGTAGACAAATAGGCGCAGCAAACTGGCAACAGTTGGCAATGGATAGAACTGACTGGCGTAATAGACTTGGGAAGGTCGAGGCTCTTTTATAGGGCTGTAGCACCAATGATGATGATGATTTCTTTTTCTTTTCCTCGCCTGCCGTAGCTACTTTGAAACTAGATGGACGTCCCCTATTAGAACAATTTACCTTATTTTCAAACGGCTTCTGCTTTTAATTTTGGCGGAGGTAACTTTCCTTCGTTTGGTACTGTTAAAGAATTACTATTTTTTCTATATGAAAGCAAAGCTTGAATAACCATAATGTTGACAAAGTGAAAAAAGAGTTTACAGTACGACTTCTTGGACTTAATCGGTATTATAATATAAAACAATAATCGAATCTTATTATATAAAAGAACGGATCTCATCTCTTCTTTTTGCCACGTGAATACGCTATATAATCAGCTCATATATTTTGTCAACTAGGGTTTCCTCTTCTTGTTGTAAGATCATGGTTGCGATTTATAATTTTGATAGCGTCCTTTGACCTTTGATAGCGTCAACAACTTTTTTCCTACCAGGTATCTCTATTTTTATTTTTGAAAGCTTTCTGAATATTTCCTCTTTTTGCTTTATTGACGTTACCCCTGTGTGTTCTATATGGTTCATTAGCTTATTGAAATACTTTGTCTATCCTTTACCTACGTCTATCTTTACAGAAAATTGGATTTGGTTGGAAGCCTTCTCCTTCGTTCTTTACCTGCTTATAGAATTCTATTACGTGTTTTGCTTCTCTTAGATCTTTTAACTCTTTAATTTTTTTTTTCAACCCAAATGACCTCTTTTCGGCACATTTTGTTAGCTGTTCTAAGGTATTTTCTATATTATTCAGTTATTGCTTTAGTGTATCTGTTGCCATGTTGTATTCTTTCTGTAACTACTTATGCACATTCGTTATCTTTCTAATCTTCTCTCCTTCCTGTAGTAGCTATACCTATTACTTTGTTCACTCCTTTCTGTATGCTTTCCCAAACAGATTCTATTTAATTTTATTTTATTCTATACCTGGTCAACGTAGTGAATAGATACTTTACTAACAGGTCCATAACGGAAAAAGATACCAGCATCAGCTTGTCGCAAGGTGTTCCGCATGGTTCAGTACTAGCTCCCACCCAGTGAAATGACCTGTACGACGGCGTGCTAAGGATACAGGTGCCAAAGGGATGCACTCTTGTAACTTATGCCGATGATCCCGCACTGGTTGCGAAGGTGAGTCAGCAAACGGCCCTGGCTAATGCTATTAGTAGGTAGAGATAACGATCTACAGCTAGCACCTTAAAAAACGGAGGTTGTAGTTTTCAAAGGGAGCCGGAATAAATCCTCTCTTCGCTTTATAGTGGAACTGGTGGAGGTTGCACCGGTTAAATCAGTTAAGTATCTTGGAGTCTGACTGTCGGAAGGACTGAGTTTCGGAGTATACGTCTAAAACACGGTGGAGAAGGCAAACCGAAGTCTGGAGGCGTGGGTATGGGTAATACCGAACATTTGAAGCCCAGTTAGTACCAAAAGAAGGGTGCTAAATGGAGTTTTCCAGTCGGTGGTGACCTACGATGCCCTCGTGTGGTGTAGCGTGCTAAACACTACAAAATGCGCACAGCTGATGAAGACTTCGCAGAGGCGAATGCTCCTTAAGGTATCTAGCGTCTACAGGACGGTTTCAAATGAAGCTTTCTGAGGTATGTCATTGGAGCGGTGATACCAATCGTGTTGTGCAAAGAGTGGGCAGGGGTGTATGAGAGGAAGATGGATGGAAATATATATGATGAAGAGGGAGAGAACGATAGAGGAGGCAGAGGGAATGGAAGAATGATAGCGGAAAGGCAAAGTGGATAAAGGAGCTTATTCCAGATCTGAGGCCGTGGTGGGGATGCAGTTTTTGACCGGACATGGTAGTTTGGGCACCTTCATAAATAGGATAGGCAAATTTGCCTTGGCGGACGGTACTGTTTATGGGGTACCTGACGCTCCGTCCACATTTTCAACTACCAGTGATGGGCAAATAAAAGAGGATACTTCGAGAGGCGACTCAGTTTCAGACCGGAGGAAAGAATCATGGTAAACATAATGATCAGAGGAGAGAGAGTGGAGTCTATCTGATCTCTGGGGTGATCAAGAAGAAGGAGGAGAAGGACAGAAAAAGAAACTAAACCGGGGATACAAAATCTGGTTTCTTTTTTTCTCGAGAATCAAGACGATAAGTACTAAAATTAGTTTATGGCCCCACGGAAATATTTTTGTTTTCTTTTGGTAATAGGCAGTTCTTTAACTTTTTTTCTGATTTATGGTGATAGGTATGGTTAGATATAAGTTTTTCATTAATATAATATAGTTATTCTTCTTTTAAGGTGATGGTTAATATAATGGATTTTCGTTTTTTTATAGAGTGGTAAGACCACTACTCTATTAACGTTTTAACCGGAACACGGTTACTCCGGAACTACCCTGTAATCTTCTGATCAAGTATCATATTCGGCCGGAAGATGCCAGGATGTCTTGCACATTAGATGTCTAAAAAAGATTTTCCCCACCGCTACCTGCCAGAATTAAATGGACACCTTCTAAGGCTCTTACTGAAGTCTGAAAATACGGCAATTAAGAAAAGACATATGCTATTTGCATGTCATTCAAACGTTCTCTCTTTTTGTTTTTTAGTTTTATTTTCTTGGGCCTCGACCTTATATTGGGATTCTTTGTTTTCTTCTCTGTGCAGTATTATTTTTTGATTGTACTTACAGCAAATCTTGGAGTGACCTGAACTAATTTCATCTTCTTTGGATGTCTTTACGTTCTTTAAATTTGTTGCGTATCTTGCATTGTCTATTTGGTTTTTTGTTATCTTGTCTGGTGAGCACCATGTCATCTTTTTAATGGCACCAAGCGCTACTCCGTGTCATCCTTTTACTCTGCGCGATACAATTACCGTTAATTAATTGTCATTGCTCTCAGTATGCAGACTTTTCCTTGATATCACCATTTTGCATATTTCCTTTCTTTACATTTTCGTATTAAAAACATCTAAAACTATTTTAACATCATGGTTTGGTACGTTGGAGGAATAAAAGTATCCTGTTTGAGAACAAAAGTGATCTGTGTTTTTGATTTTTTTTCTCATTTAAATAAGAATATTTTCAGATTTTTACAAACCCTTTATATTATTTCTTACGTCATGAGTTTCGTTTTTAAATTCTTTTTTTTTTGATCATGGTATGTAACTTTCGTATTTGTACCTTGTACCGTACTTTTTTATTCTTACTGTTTTTCTGCCTAATGTTTACTATTAAAGTCTATAAAAACTACCAAATTCCATTTTGTAGCTGGTAGCATAATAACATTATAAATATCTGGGCCAGTCAGGTCGCATTCGTACTCGTTTCCACCGAGAATATTTAATAATAATGAACCAAACGTAAATTTTCTCATCGCAGACGTTTTTGTGTGTTCGTATAAGTTACTGTTAGAAGCAATTACTCCTATTTAACATAAAAAAAATGGAATATTTCGTAGGTGCTACCGAATTTCTTAGAGATGTTACCTAATTACAGGCTACAATGCGAAATACGGACCGTGGTTCGATAGTGGCATCCAAAGAATTCGACGATATGAGGTCACTTTTTAAACGAATCGGCCTAATGTGGCGATGACTTTAATTATGAGGAAATTGTTAGAGAGAATTTGGGTTTTAGGTTTGTTTTGATCGGTTCGATCCGTATAAGTACGGTCCACTTATTTATAAGTGATTGTTTTTTACTTTTCTTAGAGAAAGAAATGATGGTACGAATGAAAACATTTTTCCCCAAACAGAGAAAGCCACTTCATTGCATAAAAGTGAAGACATTCAGACACAGATAGAATATAACAGAATGGAGTAGACTAAATATTTTTTCTTTGGGAATAAGTCACAATTAATTGACATCTATATTTTTTATTAATATATTGATACGCAAACAGACAGTTAAGACCAAGTTTTTATAAAATACAAACATAACATTAACGAATTACAATTATTTTAATCAATACTCAAACTTAAGTAAATACAAAGTTTTTAACTATTATTTTGAAGCTATTTTTTCGTGGCATCTTAATGCAGTTACTATTTTTATTGTGAATAAGCCACAATTTAAGTTTAAAATAAGTTTTGACGTGACAACGTCTTAAATTAGGTTGTGGCTCGGAGTCATTTAAGAAAAAGTGTAACGCCCGCTCACGTCTGTTACAGTGAGTCGCCGAACGAGAGAGAGGCCCGCCGGACCGGCGAATGCCTTGCGTCTCTCTCCCACTCAAACATGATCGGTCCACTGCGCGCGGCACTAGAGAATTAGGCGCGTTGAATCGCTAAAGTTGAAAATCGTTGAAAGTATCGTCAGCTGTGTCTGTAGTGAAAATGTGGAGTGCTTAGATTCGTCATTTACAACAACTACAACAATAAAGGTAAATAATTGTACACTAATATTTCATTATCGTAAACTATGATTGATTGATTAATTGTTAGATTGACACAAAAGTTGAGAAACTGAGTTTATAGGTTATGTCATACTATTGACAAATGTTGATAGTGTTAAGTAAATTATTAGTTTAAATCACTCTGCAATCAATCGTAATTCAGTCGATTGAGAAGAAACAGCGCGTATTGCTAGTCAAACATTTAAAATAACAAATTATAACTTCTAACCTGTCAAAACAGGGCGACCAAACAAACGAATTAAACCGACCAATCACCACGCGCGGAGTTAGAATTTAACTGTGTTTAGCAAGAATTTCAAATTCCAATTTTAGTAAATGTTTTAATTTCCAACTTTACCATTTACATTTACAAATTTTAATTAATTTCAAATTTATTTAGCAAAAATTTGAACCTTCGATCTGAATAAGTGTTTTGATTTTCAAATTGATTCTTTAAAATTAAAAATATTAAAATATATTTAATCAGAAGTGAACGTCACATAACATTATCTGTACTTATTATTATTTAATATGTAGGCAAATACATGTGGCCATACTTGGTAGACACAATTGGAAATAGTAATTTTTTATAACTGAAAAAAATAAATATATAAAATACTGGTAGCAAACAATAACTTCAATGATCGATATCTCCGCAACTAATTGATATATCGAAAAAATTTTCAAATAAATTTTGTAGAAAATAATAAGATCAATAATATAATATAAAATAAATAATATATAAAATAATATATAAAAATATAATATATAAAATATAAATAATATATAAAATACCTAATAAATCAGTAATGCAATTCTTATTTTCATTCAATTCCTTGTTCCTATTGTGCAATTTAATAATATTCATATCAATAAATATTCTACCGAGAAAAAGACGTTGTCACGTAAAATCTTCGCCCGTAAAACCGACTTTACAGGCAACCGATTTTTTTTTTTGACGTTTCAATTTCCACTTCAGAAATTTTGAGAACGATTTCCAAAGTGGAAATTGAAACGTTAAAAATAAACTTATTTTAAACTCAAATTGTGGCTTATTCCTAATATAAATAGTAAGTTTTTAACTGCTCTAAATCCCGATGAACAATATTTCTCCATTTGCTTCTGTTTTATGCTTTACTTTTCCAGTCTTAATCTACCTCGTTCTGGACCCACCTCTTCTTCTGAGACCGTATAGTTTCGTGATTCCAGTTTAGGTATTCTATTTGCTGCAATTTTTTCTAAATGTCCCAAGTATCTGATCCTTTGTGACTTGACGAATTTGGTAATGCTAGGTTTTTGCCGGGATAAGCAATCCACCATTTACTGACCAACGGCTTAAGGCGGATGACTTAGTAAGTGGAAGGACACTCTGTTATCCTGAGACTGAGAAATTGGTCTCGAAGGCGGAAGAACCAAGAAAGTGGTCAACGGCATCAGAATGCAGAAGGCAACGAGAAACCACTGCATTAAAGGTCCCTGATAACATCTCTAGTATAAATTATAATGGCTAACACTATTTGCGCAAGAGACATTATTGATTATGGTAATCGGAGACCAAAATACGGTAGGGAAGGACAACGATCAGAACGCAAGGCCTCCTCGTTCGTCAACATGCAAAATCCTTGCACAAAAAACCAAAAAAAAAATAATACTCAACCCTCTCAGATAAAAATTGCTACCTGGAATGTAAGAAGTATGTATCAGCCTGGAAAATTACATCATTTTATTAAAGAGAAAGAGTGGATAAATATAGATATACTTGGGGTTAGCGATGTACAATGGTCAGGAAATGGAGAGATATCAATAAATAACCACAATATTTATTACACTGGAGGAGACAAAACTGATCATCGATACGTAGTAGCTTTCATCATAAGCAACACTATTAGAAAATCAGTGCTAGGTGTGATTCAAATCTCAGAAAGAATAATAATGCTAAAAATTCAAGCACGAAACTATAATATTAATATGATCCAAGTTTATGCTCCCAAAGCTGATAAGACCGAAGATGAGATCGAAAAGTTTTATTCAGAATTGCACAATACAATCCAGTTAACAAAATCTATAGATATTACTTACATTTTAGGAGTTTTTAATGCAAAAATTGGTGGATTAGGTACAGTTGAAAATACAGTTAGACAGTTCGGATTAGGAACTAGAAACGAGAGAGAAAGGCTCATAGAATTCTGCCAAGAAAAGAATATGGTAATTGCCAATACTTGGTTTCAGCTTCCTAAGAGAAGACTATATACATGGACGTCTCCTTCACATACAGAAAACCACATTGTCAGAAACCAGATAGACTTTATACTCGTAAATAGCAGATATAAAAACTCTATAACCTCAGTTAAAACTTATCCTGGAGCAGATGGTAACTCAGACCACAATCCGTTAGTTGCTGACGTGAAAATAAAATTTAAAAAAACTGAACTCAAAAAACAACAACCAAAAATTAATGTAAGAATGCTAAAAAACGAAGAAATAAAAAACGAATTAAAAAAGAATGTGAATGTTAATATGCAAAAAACACTAACTGACAACAAACAAATTATGGATGTAAATAAAAAGTGGTATAATATAAAAAACACATTACTGAAACCACCTCAAGAAAGTTTGATACAGCATAGGTCAGAGGCTAAAAAACAGTGGATGACAGAAGAAATACTATTACAGATTGGAAAAAAAGAAAGAAATATAAAGGAAAAGATCTACAGAAGTATAAAGTTGTGTAAAGTGCAAAAATCTAAATTTAGAGATTAGACTACGTACCATTCGCTGTTATATATTTTCAATATTATTATATGCAGCTGAGAGTCGGACAATAAAAAAATGCAATTTAAAAATAATCGAGGCTTTCGAACTCTGGTTATACCACAGAGTATTAAAAATATCACGGTCTGATAGAATTACAAATAAAGAAGTACTGGAGAGGGTTGGTAAAGAAACAGAACTAATCACCACTATATAAACTGGAATACCTAGGCCACGTGATGAAGGGACCAAAATATGAAATTTTGAGACTTATCATACAGGGAAAGATTCAAGGATGAAGATCTGTTGGCCGAAGGCAGAACACATGGTTGAAGAATCTACGTGATTGGTATCAATGCATATCGATTGATTTGTTTAGAGCAGCAAGTTCAAAAATAAAAATAGCCATTATGATTGCCAACTTCCGTAGGGAGACGGCACTCTAAGAAGAAGGTTTTTTTGTACAAAGCCATTAACTTCTTGTTTTTCTTCTCTCCATTCTATTTCCGAATCTCTCTTCTTACCATTTTTCCAGGACTCCTGTTATTTTTCATTTTTTGTATTGCTGTCGCCATCTCCTTCTCTGTAGGCTGCCTTTCAACTATCTTCTGCAACTTACCAGTTGACTACTTCGCGCTCCAACTCACCATTAAATAACTCTTTGAAGTGTTTTTTCCACTCCGTCATTATTTTTACCGGATGACTAATTAAATTGCCGTCTTTGTTTTTGAAACCAATCTTTGATTTTACTTTGCTTGAAGTCGCTTTTAACTATTTTCTCGCTAGCTTCTTCTAAGGAAGATTTAATTGATTATCAGGCTTGCTTAGTTTGTAAATTTTGGTCACAATATTGAAAAATTTTATTTATTTCTTCGTCATATTTATTTTTTACTTATTCTTCCTTAGGTCTTTTCTCTTGGTTAATTTATTTGTTTTCACTTTTCTTTCCTAAATGGTCCGAATCAATTACAACTCCTTTCTTACCTTTTTAATAGTATTTATGTATTTACTTTCAATCATAACATCATCTATCTTGTTCACCGTACGTCCATCTGGGGAGACCCACGTACCTTTGTACATCTCTTTTCCTTTTTGGTTGTGTGCTTCTAACCACTGATACTTCGTGTTTACTGTGGTGACAAACTACTGCAGTGTACAGAAGTTCTTTTCCCACTTTAGCATTACAATTACCTATAATTACTTTGACATCACGTTTAGATAAGCGTTCCGAGCATTCTGGCTTTTCATTCACTTTTAACGAGCATCATATCTTCTATTTAAGTTATTTTAAACCCTAATTATTGTTTTTGCTCTTGCAGAGCCATTAAATCAATCTTATACTTCCCTGCCGCATGGATTGGTTTTTTAGAGCACCTTCAGGAAAGGTTTCTCTGACATTTCATGTTTCTAACTGTATCTTGTACTTTTTCAATATTTGTTTCATTTCATCTCAGCGCTTTATTTCATAATTGGAGTATATTTTCTTATACCTTATTGTAACTTTTCTTCGTTTTTCGTTTGACAGAGTAAGACTCAAAGATGTAATCCATATTCTGTATAATAGAGAAGTTCCCCTAAACATTATAAAAACTATTGAAAACATCTACCAAAACAACAAAATGGAAGTCAGAATAGATCGACAACTTTCAGAACCTATAGAAATAGGCAGCGGAATAAGACAAGACAATTCATTGAGCCCCATGCTTTTCAATTTAATCATGGTTGAAATCATCAAAAGCGTTAACAAAGGAAGAGGATAGAGAATGGGAAACAAAATATTAAACACTCTGTTATGCAGACGACACAATATTCTGTATATTAAGTTATAACTGCCGTTTTTTATTTAGAGTTAGTTTATTTTATTTCAGCAATGAATAATAAAAATTGGAATACGCGTAAACCTCGAACTGAAGAGGAATAATTGAAAACGATACTAAACGACCCACAATTTTTCTCTGATGATAAGAGTCTTACCAAAATCGATGAATTTGAACCAAGTGATCACGACAGCGATTTTTGAAGTATCATCTGATGGAAGATAAGGAAATTTAGGAGACTCTGATGCGCAAAACTAATTGGATCATAATAAAAATAATTTGTATTTATATCGCAATAAAAAGGGCTTAACGATCAACTTAGAGAAAACGAAATGGATGGTGGTTGGAATAATTAATATTAAAGAGTCAGTGCTAGAAGTACTCTACAACATTATTGACTGCAGGATTGAAAGGACGTGGAAATTTCGACCAGAATAGAACAGACAAGATAAAGCTTCATTAATTGGAGTTCTATATTATGCAATAGAAGTCTCCCGGCGAACACGCTTCTAAAAGTGGTAAAATGTACGTCTGGTACACCGAGAAGCATTGTAGCAGCTTGTTAACATGCCAATAGACAACGCATGAAAAGAGACAACGCATGAAAAGAAACATGGCACACAAAGAAAAAGAAGAATCCTGGTTTGCTTAAAATAAACTCTTTAAGATGCTTAGAAGCCTTTAAAATATGGATGAAGTTAAATGTGTCGATAGCAATTAAAGTAAACTGTATACTCACGCTTAATCAAGCCATTAAGAGTGATGCTGGGAATATTTATATTCCACTATGCATCAAAAATTTACCCATATAAATTACCATCATTCTTGTACTCATTGCGTCGAGTAAGGACGATAAATATACGAAAATGGTTGCCTCAAATTAAATCGAAACGCAACCATTTTCATGGATTTATAGAAGACTCTTGAAAGACCCTGAAAGGATGTATACCATGTACGCAATGAGGAAGTTCTTCAATTGTTCAATAAAGAAAAACAGTTGATTTCTAAAATAAAAAGAAAAAAATTTTTACTGTGAATTTTCGCAGAATTGTGAATGTGAATTTTATAGTAATCTTTTTTGAGAATTTGAGAAATTGAGATTTCCGGAGTGGAAGTCGAAACGGCAAGCATTAGTTAGTTAAAAATGTGATTATCATTACAACCAATAATTGTGACTAAATTCCATAAACATAACGTCCCATAAACATGTTATTTAAATTAGAGATTCCACAAGAAAGTAGTTTAAGATTCTCACTATTTATTTGATTCCAGATTCTCGATCAACTTCTGAACTACGATCGTCGTTGAGAGAATCTACATAACCAAGACCCTAATCATCGCCTAAACTAATATATATTTGTAATAATTCTTAGGGCGCAAGTGCTGAGTTAGTAATTCGTGTGTGCTTGCAAGAATATGTAGAATAAACTGGAACGCCGCTTAGTAAAGATTTGTTTGTATTCTCCCTTGCCTACTTGAAAATAACCTAGAATCGCCAAACTACCTCCAGTGACTGAAAATTAACTAACCAAACACTAAATACTAAATTACGTATTAAATGAAAGAAGAAATATAGGACGTTGCCAAAAGATGCAGCTAATTTGAATATCTGTACGAACAATAACTGCTTAATCCCTGAAGCGAAGAAGATGAAATTAATCTCGTATTTATCTCAAATTCATAGAAAAGGATGAATATTTTTGCCAAACAATACTTTTTAGAAATTTCTTACCAGTTTCGTCACGTATTTCCTCTTTTCTGCTTTATCATCCACATTCTCCAATACAGTCTTCATATTTTACTGTCTTTTTGAACTGAAATCTCTAACCATCAAACGTAGATTAAAACATTCAGAAGTCACAATAATCTTTTATTTTATTATCACATTGTTTTTATTATCACTGCTTTAATAATGAAGGTTCAAATTAAACTCACCCAATAAAATAAACAGTTGTTTACCGTTTAGTTGTTGCCATGAAACTACATCGATCTCCTTAGATACCAAAACAATAGGGAAATCAAAGCAGAATGAAAAATATAATGTAAGATACATATGAGCTTTCCACTTAAATTTTGACGGGACAGGAATATTGCATAATAAATAGAATTGAAAAATATTTTTCATCTTATGATTAAAAAAATTTTGCTGAAATAATTAGGGATTTCTTTTTAAATTGTTTATTACCAATTGTTAATTGTAGTATATAATATCATATGTGAAAAAATTTTGCTGGCAATATTTTCGACTGGCATGAAAACTGGCAATGACATAAATTTTGACAGTTAAATCACGAGACATCAGTCGAGTGATTTTATCAAAATTTCCTAAGTGAAACTTTAATAATGCACCATATCAACGAAACATAATCTTTAATTATTTGTTAACAACAATAAATGTACAATTATTATAAGTTATAATAGTTTGCAGAAATTCTGGCAGAAATAATTCATACCAAAGGAATGAAATACTGCTAACACAATATTAATACACAAAAAAGGGGACAATACAGATCTGAAAAATTATCGTCCAATATCACTACTATCACAACTTTATAAAACATTCACAAAAATAATTACAAATAGATTGACAACAAAGTTCGATGTATATCAACCAGTAGAGCAAGCCGGATTTAGAAAAGGGTTCAGTACATGTGACCATCTTCACACACTAAAGGTCCTAATAGAAAAGTTAACGAATACAATTTACCAATCTGTTTAGCATTTATAGACTACGAGAAAGCTTTTGACAGCATAGAATTATGGGCTATTGAGGAAGCACTGGTCAACAGCAGAATAGATTCTAGATATAGGATATTAATACATAATATATATCAACACGCTGAAATGGTAGTCACGATGGATAACGGAATGAAAAAGAGGCCAATAAAAATCAACCGAGGAGTAAGACAGGGAGACACCATATCTCCAACACTATTTACTGCCGCACTTGAAGACATTTAAATCACTAAATTGGGAAACGAAGGGACTATCGATAAACGGAAAGTATTTAAACCATCTAAGATATGCAGATGACGTAGTACTAATAGCCGACAGCTGGAAAGAACTGAAGACGATGATCGATGAGCTTCATACGGAATCCATAAAAAAAGGACTGAAAATGAATCTGAGTAAAACTAAGCTAATGTCGAATAAAGATGATCAACCGACGATAACCATCCAAGGAACAAAAGTGGAACATGTAGAAGAATACATATATCTGGGTCAGAATATCAAGGTAAATAAGGAAAACCAAACTACCGAAATAAACAGACGAGTAAGAATGGGATGAGCCGCATTTGGAAAACTCTCATACATACTGAAAGACAAAAAGATACCCCAAAACCTTCGAACCAAAGTGTTCGATTCTTGTATCCTTCCCGTTCTCACTTACGGAGCTCAAACCTGGACATTCACAAAAAAGAACATGGACAAGATTCGAAAAACTCAGCGAGCCATGGAACGACAGATGCTTGGTATCTCACTAATAGATCGGCAAACGAACGAAGCAATCCGGAACAAAACAAAAATAAAGGACGCCGCGAAACAAGCAGCTAAATTAAAATGGAAATGGGCTGGACACAACGAACGTCTAGAAGATAGTAGATGGAACAAAGAAGTCGGAAACTGGCGACCGTACGATGCGAAGAGACCAAGAGGAAGACCTCAAATGCGCTGAAGCGACGATATCAAAAGAGCCGCAGGACCAATGTGGAAACGCCTAGCACACAACAGGGATGAATGGCGAGAAATGGGAGAGGCCTTTATTCGACAATTCGGATAGAAAAAGGGCTATAAAAAAAAATAATAGTTTGCCCTTTCTTTTCTACCAAAGCATGATTTTGTGTATTATTGACCTGTAGCATTTGGAAACTCGAAGGCTCAACTTCATTTGTTGTTCTGAGATTTTCGATCAACTTCTGGTGATGACTGGAATCCAGCTGCAGATATGGTTTTAGAGAGCTTGAATTTGAGTGACCCGTTAATTTAATTAACTCTTGTTCAGAAACAGCTTGCTTGAACAAGGCTGACACAGCTAAAGATCGATGAGGATGGTTTGTTATTTTATGTTTTTTTGTGTCCATTCCAATTTTTTCAGCTTATATACGGTAATGATTCCAAGTCAACAGTTTTTGAACCATGATCCATCCTTCCAGTTGGGGTGAACAGTAAGAAAGAGTCTGTGTAATAAAATCTTTGGTTCCCTTTTTTCCATTAATTTCAAAAATAATCTAACTGAGCACAAATTTTCGTTTGATGCATTTCTTACCAGCCATTTGCTGCTTGTCAAACTTTTCGAACCGCCTTGATCTGTTTTGGAAAAAATGCTGTTGTATTCATTTCAGCCCGTAAATTTTCCCATAATGTCAAATTCCTTCTGAAAAAAGTGAATCTTGCAGTTTACGGCCACATTGCAAGTTCAAGTGAGCAAAGGTGAAAAACCTTTTGTTGTGCTCCATCGGGATGCTAAATTATTTTTAATAGTTCTTTAGTGGATAATGCTTTTGAACTTGGTTTTCTTTTTTCATGAACACTTTGAAGCTGCCTCCGCTTGATATCTCTGGCCAATCTTGCAATTTGAAAGATATATCTATGAAAGGGTGGATTTTTATGCCGTACTCCGCAAAATATTTTTCTTGTATCATTTTTAATGTAGAATACACATTGACTTTACAGATGACTCTTTATAGGCTTCGCCATTGCCTTTTTTCATGTTATAAACATAATCCTCGAGAATTTATGCTAGTTCTGCTATGGTAGTACCGTTCACGTCATAAAAAACTGGTACAACTCTTATAACCGAAAATCGTGTTTTTTAAGTTGTGTAAGTTGATCTTGTCACATATGTCATTTTAATTTCTAGGGCAACGTTGCCAGTTCAACGAAATATTGTATCAAATCAGCTAAAGGGAGGGCTGTGCGACAGGCACATTATAAAATTACAGTAGATGCATTCCAATTTTCCCTGTGCCAATCATCATCATTATCATTTGGCTCTACTCTATGTGTCTTGGCTGCGTTTACTATTTTCCTCCATTGTTATCGGTCCTGAGCAGCTATTTTCCATTGCTGTATTCCCATTTTGCGTAGATCACTGGCTACTGCGTCCTTCCATCTCTTTCTTGGGCAACCAATTGACCTTCTGCCATCGGGCCTTTCCCAGAATGTGGCGTTCAGGAATCTTTCGTCACTCGATCTTAGTACGTGCCCCGCCCATCTTATTCGGTTTGCTTTAATGTAGCGTACTATGTTTTCATCTCCATATACTATCTGAAGTTCATCATTGTGTCTTCTTCTCTATTCTCCTGTTGTCTCTTCTCTGCAAGGCCCATAGATAGTCCGCAGTATCTTTTTTTTCCAGTACTACTAATTTTGTCGTTTCCCGCTGGTTCAGAGTCCATGTCTCGCTTCCTGACATTATTGTGGGACGAATTATTGTCTTGTACATTCTTATTTTTGCTGGTATTGAGAGTATTTTTGATTTAAGTACAGTCATTAATGAGTAATATGCCCCGTTTCCTGCGATGATCCTGGCGGCTACGTCCTTTTCATATTTATTTTCAAATGTTATGATCGCTCCCAGGTACTTAAATTCTTTGATGACTTCAAAGTTGTATTCATTAAACCCTTGGTCTTGGGTTCTTCGTAACCACCATGTACTTGGTCTTGTCGTCGTTGACCTTCAGACCAACTTCCTTGGCTCCGTTTTCGAATAGGGTAAAAACTTCTCTGCATTCCTGATGGATTGTGCAATTGTGTCCACGTCATCCGCAAACGCCAATAGTATTTTTTATTCATGGGCAGCAAATCCGTTTGTTAGTTGTGGTTGAGCTTTCCTTACCGCATGTTCTAGTGCAAAATTAAATAGCAGGGGGCGAGAGGATCTTCTTGTCTAAACCCGGTGTCAATGAAGAATTTCTCCGACGTGATTCTGCCAATTCTGATCCGTGCGGAAGCGTTCTCTGTACTCACCTGTGCTAATCGTACCAGCTTTCCAGGTATTCCCATTTCTACCATGGTTTCCCACAATGCTTCTCTGCTAACAGAATCGTAAGCTTGTTTAAAGTCCACAAAGATTTCGCCTCTGTGCCAATAAGGCCGCTACGTTTTAAGATCCTTTAAACATTTTATGCATTAACGCAACCGTCTTTCTGGTAAATAAATTTATTAGATACGGTTTTTTGAAAAAGCTTTAAACATTTTTGAACGTTTCTTTTTTATTTAGATTTAGTGCAATTCCCTTGTTTGTGTGGCAACAACGAATTAATTCACGAACAAGTCTAGACACAGGTTTACATTGGGAAAAAAAAGTGTACTAGTTTTATATGACGAGAACTGTACATCCTTCAAGCGTAAAATTGCTCACCCTTAGGAACTCCGACAATTGGGTTCAAATAGAGCTTCTGGACCTCTGCGTGTTCTGAGAAAATGTTGAACATTATGTATATCTAGGTCATGTCATCAAACTAGGAAAACAAATCAAGATGCTAAAATTAAAAGAAGAACACAACTGGCATGGGGCGCTTTCGGCAAACTAGCATATATCTTGAAAAACATCTTAATTTCTGTAAACTTACAGAAAAGGTATATAACACATGTATACTACCAGTTTGTACCTTGAAGACTTGGAGACCTACGGCTTGGAGACAGTAACCCTTACCAAAAAATCTGCTAAAAAATTAGAAACAACGTAAAGAGCAATGGAACGAATCATGCTTGGAATATCACTGAGAAACAAGATTAAAACCACCGAGATAAGACGTAGAACGAAGATTAGGGATATTGTAGAAAAAATTACAAAAATGAAATGGCGCTGGGCAGGTCACGTAGCCCGATATGATGACAACAGGTGAACACGGAGAATTCTAGAATGGAGACCAAGGACGACAACAAGAAGCATGGGAAGACCTCAAAAAAGATGGGTAGATGACATAATAGCAGTGGCAGGCAAACAGTGGATTGGATTGGCGCAAGATAGAAGCATGGATAGGTGGAAGCAATTTTGAGAGACCTACATTCAGGAGTGAATGGAAAACGGTTGACAAATAGAGAGAGAGAGAGAGAGAGAGAGAGAGCGTGTTCAATGGGACATTTTTCGAAACCAAGTTTTTTATTTCTTCACCTGACTAGCATCCAAATCTTGATTTTGCGTCTGGATTTATTATATCTGTTTTTTCGCTGAGAAACCACGGGCAGGAGGAAGTTTTGTCAGTAGGAAACGTGGCGTTGCTATGACGTTTTATCAGTTAAAAATAGTCTAGTGAAATAGTCAATAATAAATACATAGAACAATTGGAAAATATGATGGAAGAAGCAAGAGGGAGTAACTCAGGTACCATTTATCAAAGACTTACTGTACAGTCTTCTGGCGGTAGACTTTTGGATCTTTTTTTTTTTTATTTTGGGTGGATACTTTTCGTATTAGAAGACTTTTTGGTATGATCATAATGCAGTGACCGCATTTATTTGCACCACCAAAATACAGTGATTTCAGAATAGGCTACTTGGTAGGTAAAAAGTAACTGCATCTTCCCAAATCTGGAGATGGACACACTATATGACTGACATAAGAGCAGTGGCAGGCAAACAGTTGATTAGATTGGCGCAAGATAGAAGCATGGATAGATTGCATAAATAATTGCCAAATGTGCTAGCGGACATGACCAACAAATGAATATTGGGCTCAAGGGGACAAAACGCTTCGAGTTATTGATGCTTCAATATTACTTTAAGAAGTAAGTTAGCACCAATAAAAACATTACTGAATAATAATAATAATAATAATAATAATAGAGTTTATTTATAACAAAAAAAAATGCATAATAATATAAATTTACATATTTTATACAATATATAAATAAACCCAGTTTCTCATAGAAGTTGTTTGTCACATGGACTACAACTTGTACGCGAGGGTTGAATTTTTTTTTAACATATTCGCACAAATTACAATTATAAATTTTCTAAACGATTAACATACAAACTCTTGACAAATTACAATGAGTAAAATATAAAATTTTAAAATATAACATTTATCTGAAATTGAAGCTCATTCATAGCTGTTCATTACTTCATGCAATTTATATCTGTTACCATGAATCCATTGTTTTAATTTTTTTTTAATTTTTTATAGTTATGTATTATTTTGATGGTAGATGGTAAGCAATTAAACATTACGAATAAAACTATAGTTTTTAAAATGCTTCTTTTTCTTAAAGTTCCCGTCCTATTGGATATTAGAAATCATTTTGGCAATTATAATTTTGTCCAGGCTTTAAGTAGTTAAGGGAGAATAAAAAAACATTACATAAAAATCATAAAAATAGCACAATGGCAAAGAGAGATGCAAAAATGGCAAGGAATAGATACAGATAACGAAATCATTACAGACACACAATAAACAATAACCGAAATATAGAGAAAGAGGGCTAATGCAACTCAGAACACGATAATACGAAGAAGCGTAAGCAATAATGGGAAGCGATTGAACGGCAACGATCATGATTAGTAATCTACGTAAAATACTCCCATAAATATATTTGTTCTTACATGTTGTATTATGGGATTAATTAAAAATTACTAATTAACAATTAAAATCACCTGTAATTTCTTATATACTTTACCGAAACCAATTTCCGACTGTTTTGTTTCCCAAAGCTGTCAATCTACTCGTACACATTTCAATTCATTCAAGCTAACCTTGTATTTTCCCAATTAATTTTTTTTTGTCGAATTCACAGGTCTGCGTAGATTTCATTCATGGTTCTTTGGCGTATTCATCACCAAGCGCCTCTGATCGTGAATATCGTGATGGTGAATCTTCCGAGGATTAGAGGAACTGTTTTTACGTCATCCCCAAACAAAGAATGTTTAATCATCCAATAAATATAAAATTTGTATAATCGTTATTTATTCTATCGACCTTCCCCGAGGCTAGTTCGCGTAACCATTCTTTTAGCCATCAACCTTAACAGTTTATAGATACTGTACGGTTATTATTTGCACAGTTTGGACCGAGATTAGAAAAATAAACAGATTATTAAAGGTTAATTAAAGATTTTAATAAAAAAAATTTATGTAGACATATACAGGGTTTTTTTTTAATATTTGATGATTGTGTCATCGATATGTTTTGTTTTTACATAAATAATAAAAAATGCAAGACTATTTAAGTCTGAATAATATATATTTCTTGGTTATTGCTACTAAGTAGGTATAAACAAAGGCAAATAAGTTAAACAGATAATATATTCTCTATTTAGAGAGAACAACGTTAGAAGAAATATCAGTAAGGGCTAACATTTTGTTGTGGAATTGTGGAAGTGTAATAAATACCAGACGAATGAATAAGCAGTATATTATGACCTGTTGACAAAAACAAAGGAGATATACAACAATGCATACATTGTAGCGCCATAAAACTACTTGGTTATAAAATGAAAATATTTGATGCAATATTCGTTATAAAGCAAATTACTGAGAAATCACTAGAATATAATAGACCAGCATTTCTGTGTCTGGTTGACCTAAAGAAAGCGTTTGACAGAGTAAGACTCAAAAGATGTAATCCATCTTCTGTATAACAGAGAAGTTCCCCTAAAACATGTTATAAAAACTATCTAAAACATCTACCAAAACAACAAAATGGAAGTCAGAATAGATGGACAACTTAAAGAACCTATGGAAATAGCCATCGGAATAAGACAATGGGATTCGTTCAGCTCCATGCTCTTCAATTTAATCATGGATGAAATCATCAAAAGCATTTACAAAGGAAGAAGATACAGAATGGGAAACAAAGAAATAAAAATACTCTGTTTCGCATACGACGCAATATTGATACCCCAAAATGAAGATAGTCTGCAAAGACTGGTCCACAGATTTAACATAAGAGAAAAGAATTTAATATGACAATCTCATCTAAGAAAACTAAAACAATAGTAGTCAGTAAAGAACCAAACAGATGTAAAATAGAAATTAATTAAACAGGTAATGGAAATAAAATACCTGCAAATTACACTGTCTAGCTATGGAGACCTGGACAAAGAAGTGAGAGATTAAGTACAAAAAGCAAATAGACTGGTAGGATATCTTAATAACACTTTATAGCGAAACAGACACATTAACACTGAGATTAGGTTATGGACATATGCCAAATTATTAAAGTAATTTTAGAGTTTTAGGACTGTATCAATAAGTATGGTTCATAATCATTAGGAGAGGTAATTAAATGTTATACAGACAATAGCTGAATTAAGTTTATAATAAAGCTTAAATATTATTGTTATATATACATTCTCTTTCTCGTACGAGTTTTATTTGTCTATAGCAGATTAACGTTGTTTGTCTACAACAGATTCACGGTATTTTTACACTGTATAATCGGCACTGTTTCTTTGTGAGCAGTGGTTTACTAAGAGAGGAGGAGAAGGGAGCGTCCTTTCTACTACGGTAACCAAATTAAGAGAGGTGAAAACACGTCTGTTGTCTACGGTAACCAAAATAAGAGAAGCGAAAAATATGTCTGTTGTCTACGGCAGTCAAACGTGCACCTACGGTAATATGCAGATGGATAAGGGCATTCCTGGAGAATAGGACAGTAATGTCCACTCTGGGTAAAGCAACCATCAAAGCAAAAGTAGGTGGAGGCTGTCCACAAGGAGGAGTTCTGTCCCCTCTACTTTGGGCAACCTTGGTAGATGATCTCAGAAAGCTGTCCACAGAAGGCTTTTATTGTCTAGGATATGCTGACGATATAGCAATCGTTGTCAGGGGCAGGTTTGCTCAGGTAGTGTCTGAGAGAATTCAAGCAGAGAAGAACAGAGATTTCATTTGCCAAAGAAACAAAATATCTTGGGGTATATTTTGATTTTTATCAAAAGAGTTGGAGTTATAGTTGGAGTAGGAAATATTACTAATGGTTGCATTAAGTAATAATTATAAAATTAAGGTTGTTGATTTAGGATTGTATGTATCGAAAAACATAATATTGTTTTTCAAATGTAAAGAATTGAACAATAAGAATTAAATAAAAAATCTGCCAGTAAATTAAGAGCAATTCAAAGAGCAATGCTGGGGCTAAAAGACTAAAGCAACAGATGTCATAGAAAAGATTTCACAAGCCAAATGAAGATGAGCTGGCCATATAACACGTTTAAATGGTAATAGGCAGGTGGACCAAAATACTCATATAATAGAGACCTACAGAAAACAAGAAACATCGAGGTAGACCACCAACAAGATAGATTGACGATTTACCAAATACAGTAGAAAATTGGACACAGAACGCACAGGATAGAGAATAGTGGAAGAGGATGGAGGATACCTATATCCAATTAGTCTATCATAATGATTCTATTGATGATTCTATGATGCTATTCTTTACTGAACATACTGAACACCCGAATACCCTGTAGATAAATCCAGGTACAGAATTTTTTCGATACTCCATTGTATTGGTTTATCTATCTTTCTATCTAGTAGCAAGGGTCTGCATTTTTTAAAGTATTCTTCATTTAGTTTCCATTTCCATTTAATTCCATTTTTTTTGGAAAAATTCTCTAGTATCTCATTTGCTCAAATAAATGTGCTAATGTGTCAACTTTCGCTATTCTTGTGTTCAAATTTAATATGTTTGTTCATCTAATTAAACATTCTTCTTGTCTGGACAAAAATCTGCCGTCTGAATAAAAATAATAGAAGATAAATAATTTTTGTGTGTAATATACGAGTGCTCGATATAATTTATCCTTATACATAAAAAAATACAGCGGTATTACAGATCCCCACTTAAAATAAGTTCAAAACGTTTCGGTTAATTCCCTATTTTACAGTTAATACAGAAATTTCTGGTTTTACGTATCTTGGAATTATTCACGAGAAGAAAACAATTTCTTTGCCAAGGTCTAGAGGCTGATTCAGTGACCTTCGTCAATGTAAATGACCGTACACCACTATAAAATTGGAAATAACGATATTTTCGCATCTGACGATCGGTTTTGTGAAAGATGTAACCATCTAAATTGAAAAATGTAGATTTTTGTTGACGTAAGTCAAGAGGGAAGTTTTGTGACCAAGCGTTTTTGATACGAATACAAGTGTGACTAAGACATTTGGTTTTAAAAGACACATACTATTAAAAGTGCAAATTAATGGTCAAAGGAAAAGTTTGATCATTCTTTATTTCCGTTATTGAATAGATTCGGTGAAAAATTTATATTTTGATAAAACCAGATATAATTTTTTTAATTTTAAAACGGTTTTCAGAACTAGAGTCAAATTTTAAAAGTCGAGCCTCCTGTCCACCATTAAATATATCTAACCATGTATCGTATCTTATCTACTAGACCTAACCTCAACATATCTTTTTTTCTTCTTCTTGCGATGTCAAGTTTACTCTATCGGATGTTCGTGATCATTATTTCTGGGGTGAGTGATGTTCTCTTAGTATTAGCCTTCTATGTGTTATATTTGCAAGTAAAACCAGAAAAAGCAGTAAGAAAATTGCCAGAAAAACGTGGAATATGATTTAAACTGGAAGAGAATTGAAGAATTAAGCTATTATAAACACGTTTTAGAACGAGACAACTTAGGAAAACATCCACCTGCAGACACGTTGTGGTGGACAAGTGTGATCCATGTCGACTTTCGCTTAGGTTTCATTTTGTAAAAGATGTTTTAAGCATACATGTTTTGTTATTTGACGAATTCCATTAGATTTTCTCCTGCTAAGTGTTGCTTATACTGAATCCAAAATTTTCAATCTTGTTTTCAGTATCCTCAATCTTTCCTCAAATTTTGGCTTTAAAACCTTTTATTATTAATATTTTAGGCTCTTTGGTGTCGTCTATAGTTTTTTTTACTAAAAAGTATTTATTTCGTTATCAGTTGCTTCTTGAGTTAGAGCATAAACCTGCACAATCTTTGTTCTGGTTTGTGAAATTTAAGGTCATGTATGTAACAGTCTCGCAAGTTACAGTTTCTTTGGACATATTACGCGAAATGAATCCAGATATGCTCTCCTTCAAGCCATCTTGCAAGGAAAAATATTTGAAAAACGAGGTCCAGGAAGAAGAAGAACATCTTGGTTCAAGAACCTCAGAATCTGGTTCAATAGAATATCTGTGCAGTTTTTCCGCGCTGCTGCAGATAAGATAAAGATTGCCATGATGACCGCAAACATTCGTAACGGATAGGCACATCAAGAAAAAGAAGATGTAACAATGTCCGAGATGCTATTAAATACTTAAATTTGTTTTTTCCTCTTCTTATTGATTAAGAAATTTACTCCACCATATATAGAGTCTTCCTTGCCTTTATAATAGAGCCTTTGGGTTGAATCGTTGATTGAATAACTATTCAATCAACGGTTGAATGTAAATCCACATATTTTTCTTATCTTCTTTTAACTTTTGGTAGTCCCAATTCATATGACACAGTCCCTCTACTAGTTCGTAGAGTTTTTCATGTTTTGCCATGAAATAAATGTTATATGTTGCTATAAGGAGTTGTTTGATGTTGTTTTTCTTCTTCTTCGATGTTGACTTGCCTCCCCTCCAGAATCCTTGGAGCAGACCGCTGCTTCGGTGTGGGTTTTTGGAATAAATTACTACCCACCTGGAGTACTTTCTGTGCCTGTTAAAATCGGTATCGTTATTTTCTAGAGGTTTTGGCTACATCCCACCACGCTGACCAGACGGGTTTGTGGAGAAGAAGAATGTGTTATGTCAACCATAACAGAGGTTAAGAATTGCAGTCTACTCTGTTCAATCAACATCCTTCGGAAAGACGGATTGGCATCACTTACTTTTAATAGAATTCTTCTTATTGCGACGTATCCGTTCGGAGGTTGGCGATCCAAATGGCAATTGTATCTTTGAAAACTGCTGCACGAAAGATTTCTGTGGATGAGCGGTCAAATCATCTCCTCAGGTCTTTCAGTCACGAGTTTTGGCGTCTTCCAACTGACCGTTTACCCTGCACTTTAGCTTCCAATATGATTTTGAGTAATTCATATCTTTCACCTCTTAACACATGACTTAAGTATTGTATTTTTTCTTTTATGATTATGCTGAGTTATATGTAGAATAGAATAGAATAGAATTACATTTCTTTAATTCCAGTTGTTACAGCTATTCGGCTGATACTTACAAATAAGCGCTTTGTTTGTGATAGCGGGGTTCTCCAACATAAAGGTTAGGTTGACATTTGAGTAGGAGAAGATATTTGAGTCGCATCACTACCTCATCACGAACCATTCTCCAAAATTAAGGATCTTTAATATAGGATTTTTATAATTGCATATATTCACCGTCAGAGTCGACTTTCTCCCTTTTGAAAAAGTGTGTTAACACTTGCCATGTCTAGTACTGTTATGGGCTAATATGTTATAGATCGGTAACACTAAGATATGGACCAGAAACTTAATTATTCTTAAATTTGAATCTTTCCTGCAACTTAGCAATTTTTTAATTTGTCAATTTCTTGATTGTCTTTTTCAGTTCTTTCAGTTTTTTAATTAGTTATTATATTTAATGTACCGTTAATTTCGATGAATAATTAAGGCAATACTAGTAGTATTTATTTAGGACGTCGTTTAATCTGCTTGTTAGGTACATATTTTTGAAAATTGAAATGAAAATTCTTTGAACATAAGAATTACGTTTGCGAAATTAATATTGTTCAGTGATTATTGTGTTAACACTTTGTGAATTACAACTCAGATTTTAAACCAAATATACAGGTGAGGTTTCATAGTAAACAATAACAATCTTTATCACCACTTTGTTTTGTTATCTGTTTTTAGTCACACAACATCCATATCGGAAAATCCTCTTAACTATTAATACTTCAAAATTTTTATTTATACCTAATAAACCACAACGTATACAACACTGCGGACTAATTATTTATAAACACTACGACTATTTTACGGGTTTTCTGAGGTTTTTGCGATGTCATTATCCTAGATACGGAGAGAAGTTATTGGTATTTCCGTATTTATAGTCTTGGTACGTTGATGAGATGTAATTACTGAGAAATATGTTTTAATATTTCTAAATCACATCGATAAATCGGCATCGAATTCTAGTTAAGATGTTATCGATAAATTTAAATGCAGTTATTATATGTTTATTAATGTATGGATATCCAGGTATGATGCTAGAATAACAATTTAAGCAAAAACGGAAAACATAGTAATTTTTTGACGAAGGGAAAACTTGCATCACAAGCAATCAGGTGAGTTTTTAATCCTACGATTGGATAAAAGACACTTGAAGCATTATACTGCATACTTTTAATTTTTCTACAGCTCTGTGCAAGTAATAATAAACAAGTTAACCGCAATTGATTATAAAACTGTTCAAAATATGTATTCCTTCAATTTTTGTAGTAAAGCTGATTCCTTGCTATTTAGTGCCGTAATGTGTTGTTCAACAATTAATACAACAATAATACAAAAGCACACTAGTTTTATTACAAGAAACATCAAAGAAAAGCTCTATAGGACTATCATAAAACCGGACGTTGTACGGATGCAAACAGTAAATAATAAACCGAAATTCAGAAAATAAGATTGAAATATGGGGGAGAAAAATCCTGCGCAGGATAAATCTATTAAAGACGATGGAAGGTTGCATAGAAAAACAGAGACTGACATAATGGAAATATATACGTCTTTTGATAATGGTTCAAATTAGATCCAAAAAGATTTAGGTTTCCATATGGAAAAAATGCATTAAACGACATTGCCGAAGAACACGTTAAGAATAACGGAAGCAAAAAGAAGAAGCAAGAAGGAAGATTTAGGGACGCTTATCGTTACATCATCGAAGTTTAGGGCACAGAATAAAAGAAAATTGAGGAAAATACAGCAAAATCAAAAAACTACTTACATTGTTAGAAACTTTTCAACTATAATCTCATATTTACTGATCGTTCTCTTAATAACGTTAGCCAATATCAAGATCGGAATTTTTATTCTCCAAATATTTTCATCAAGAGATTATATAAAGCTTCCTTATATAAGTTCTGGACCTCTCTCCTTTATGAGCTCGATTACAATTCCGTTTGCATCTTCACTCGTATTATTAGTAGATTTTTAATGAATTGTCTTCTTCCATGTCTTGGCAGTACGTAATTATTTTAGTCTTCGGTCATTTCTAAATTTAAATTTTGTTCTAAATCAGGGACATTGGTATTTAGTATATGTTAAAAAAGCTGGACCCATCTGCTTGTTATTTCTTTCGCTTCCTCTACCTAACCAATTAAATAATTGATCAATTTTAGTGTGAAATTCTGCTTGGTTTATACCATATATATGGTTTATTTTAAATTATTAATATTTGAAATACTCAAAGCCATTTTTCTTAAATTACATACGATGTATATAGATCATACGAATATTGGTTCAAAGATTTACCAAAAGTGGTATTGGTTCCTTGTAAAATTTTAAACTTTAATATTTTTCTTTGAAGCCTAGGTGGATGTCCAACCTCAATGTCTTTTGTCCAACTTCAATGTTGTTTTAATTAAAGAATACCTCTTCTTCTTCTTTAAGTGCCATCTCCGCGACGAAGGTTGGCAATCATCATGGCTATTCTGACCTTCGAGACAGCTGCTCTGAACAATTGCCTTGAGCTACAACCAAACCACTCTCTCAGTTTCTTCAACCAGGAAACGCGTCTTTTTCCTACGCTTCTCCTACCCTCTACTTTTCCTTGAATTATGAGTCTCAAGATATTGTATATTTCGCCTCTCATCACATGTGCGAGATATTGCAATTTCCTTTCTTTTATTGTATTTTCCATTTCCCTCTCTCTGCCTATTCTCCTTAACACTTCTGTATTCGTGATTCTATCTACCCATGGAATCCTTAACAATCTTCTAAATGTCCATATTTCAAAAGCGTTAAGTCGATTTATTGTATTCCGGTTTAATGTCCATGATTCAGCTCCACAGTAGAGTACACTGTGTACATAGCATTTAATTAGCCTTATTCTGGGGGAGAGATCTTTGCTGCAAAAAATCGTTTTCATTTTCACGAAGTTGGCACGTGCTTTTCCAATTCTGACTCTTATTTCTGCAGTATAATCGTTATTTTCTGTGATTATCGTTCCCAAGTAAGTATATCTTTTTACTTTCTTAATCTGCTGGCCGCCTACCGTTAATATTTCGTTTGTATTGTTGTTCTTGCTAATTTTCATAAATTTGGTTTTTTTGATGTTAAGAAAGAGTCCGTATTCTCCACTATATCTTAATATTTTGTTCATTATTCTTTCTAAGTCTTCCAAGTTGTCGGCTATTATGACTGTATCGTCGGCATACCTAATGTTGTTAATTTAACTTCCGTTCACTTTTATGCCGACTGTCTCGTTTACCAAAGCTTCTTGTATGATTTCTTCAGAATAAGCATTAAACAATAACGGCGACAGTATGCAACCTTGCCTGACCCCTCTCCTTATCTCCATTGCTTCTGACACTTCTCTTCCAATTTTCACATTTGATCGTTGGCTGTAGTATAAATTTGATATCAATGTTACATCCCTCACATCCAGATTCTTGTTTTTGAGTACTTCTATAAGTCGGTCATGTTTTACATAATCGAATGCCTTGTTGTAGTCTATAAAGCATACATAAAGATCTCGATGAACATCCAAACATCTTTGGGTCAGCACGTTAAAAGAAAATAGTGCCTCTCTTGTGCCTAGAATACCTCTACTCGAATCAAATAGAAGAGATGCTGGAATATGGCGAAACATTTGTCTTGTGTATCCATCTGATTGTGGTGAATTCAAAAGCTGAAGAAAAATATGCGATTAAATAAAGAAGGGCGACGCGAGAAAAGCAATTTTCTTTTAGGAAAACTTTTAGGTATTTTATATTAATTTGATTTTTTTTTACAAAAAATATAGGAGTGACAACAATGATATTTGAGGACTAAGAAGCAAACAAGGTAAAGAAATAAAGAAAGAAAAGTAAAACAAAGAAAGTAAAGAAAAAGCAGATAGCAGTGATCAGAAGAAAACCTCAATGGATAGAAGACAGCACTTATAGAGAGAAAAATAATTCAAATTTTTCAATAAAATTCATCACACGTTATACATAAATACTTATATATATATATATATATATATATATATATATATATATATATATATATAAATAAAGTTTTATTTTGAGGTTGCAGTCATTAATAGGGCAGGAAAGTAAAACTCTTTGTTCTTTAATCAAGCTTTCGCAAAATTTATTTGCTTCTTCAGGATATGCTAAAATATGGTATCAGTAAATACAACGAAATTAGAACTAAATAGCATTGTATAAAACTAGTAAAAAAACTTACAACATGAGGTTAATCCATTAAATTTTCAAATTTGCAAAACATTAAAACTTAACTTATTTTAAAAATTATACAGTTATGTAAGTGCAATATTCCAATTTAATTTAATTTTGTAAAAATTCATTAATGACTGCAACCTCAAAATAAAACTTTATTTTACATAACGTGTCAGTCAATAATACCTAACTACTTTATATATATATATATATATATATATATATATATATATATATATATATATATATATATATATATATATATATATATATATATAATATATATTATATATATATTATATTATATATATATAATATATATACATATATATATATATATATATATATATATATATATATATATATATATATATATATATATATATAGAATTAAAACTAAATATGTATTCTAACTTTTAACTAAAAGCTTTTAAGAAACTGCTTGACCTAATCAGTTTCCCAAGAAACATTGATCACTGATTATTAAAACTTAACTGTTATTTAAACAGAGATCTTACGTCATTTCTTGGTATATCTCTTTATTTCTAGACCATTGTATACACAAACTGCATGTGTTTATTTTGAATAAGGTCAACAAAATTTATGGGAAAGACCAGATTCGTTGACTGCATGTATTATTTTTATTATTTGGCATTGTAGCTAAAAAAAGAAAAAATTTGTTTGCAATGCTAAAGATATTCCAAAATAATCTTTTATTCTTAATTTCTAGTATTTCGTAGTTAGAGTCGGTTATTTACAAGAGTGTTAACAGTGCTTTTACATGTTCTTAATTAACAAAAATGTCCTGCACTCTGTTTAAAAATTACTATTATTTTTTTTTATTATTTTGCTTCAACCACTTAGGGTTATTAGCATAAGAAAAATACAAAAATGATTAAGACATACATAGGCATATGCAAAAGGTCAATTACATAATAAGGTATACAATATATATTTTAATTATTGATGTATTGTGTTAAATTTTATTGAAAAAGTTTATAGTTTTCAAGAATACTATCAATATTCAAAATTATTGATAGCGTAGTTTTTGCGACACAGCTGATAATTCCTGTATTGGTCTTGTTTCAAATAATGCAGTAATTTTAATAAAGCAATAACGGAGATAACTACATAATCTATTCCGGTATTCAATATTATGATTAAAATGCGTCTATAGTTCTTAGAAAGGATTTACATTTGCAATCGATATACAATTTTAAACTACTCCAAAGAAAAACAAAACCCCAGGATATAAAAAATATTATAAAAGCAACAATTCGAAGAAATGTGCAATCATTTTTTTTTCAGAATAAGATACTTGCACATGCACAAACTTGTAGCATACATTAATAAAAATGAAACTTTGACGAACATACCATCAGAAACATTGTGGAAAGTTTTGAACGATTTAAACTTTGACTGTGAAAAGTATGATAGAAAATCTATGCTTGGGAGCTAAAACTGGGAAGGGAAGAATAAGAAACAGTCAATTATAGACTTTTAAAATGAAATAGAGATAGTATATGTCAATGCGCCCAAAAATGACATCAAGATTATAATGGGTGATATGAATGCTTAAATAGGCGAGGAGGTACAGTTCTATGGCACAACAGAAAAACACCCACTGCACAATGAAACAAGCGAGATGGTGAGTTTTTGATAAATTTATACACATACACATAAATACATACACAAAATGACATGTATATCACCAGATGGAACCACAACCAATCAAATCGACCATGTGCAGATAGACAAAAGGGCAGAAAGTAGGATCTTACATGTGAGAACACGACGAGAAGCATGCTGTAGATCGGACCATCTTTTACTCCAAACCAAATTTGGATGCAGAGTTACCAAAGAAAGAAACGAAAGACAACAAAGAACAAATAAACTGGACCTGGAAAAACTGAACATTCAGGAATGCAAAGAGAAGTTCGAAAAAGAAGTCGCAAATGAGTTAAGGACGCTAGAACTGCACTCCATAGAGAGCAAATGGAATAATATCAAAACAGCAGTACTGACGGCGGCAGCGTCCACCCTGGAAAACAAGGAAAAGGCGAGAAGAGGAGCATGGTTCGATGACGAGTGCAGACAAGCAATAGAGGAAAGAAATAAAGCACACAAAATGTATATAACAAGAAGAACACGGGAAGGATGAACACCATATGAAGTCGCAAGACAGAAAGCAGACAAGATATGTAGAAATAAAAAAAGAGCCTATGAAAATGGACAAATAGAAAAAATGCAAGAAAATTTCAAAAACAGCGAAATTAGAGGGGCTTACGAATAATTAGAATTATTTTCAGACCCTACTTGGTACACAAGTAGACATGGAAGATAAAATGGGTACGAACTACGTAAAAGAGAATAAAGTAGAAGCTCCAACCATAGAGGAAGTTCTCAAAGCTATTAAGGCCCAGAAAAGTGTAGGCTAAGGTTCAATTTAGCTGTAGTGTCGCAGAAGAAGAAGTTTTATCTGTTTCATCTCTTATCAATCTTTTAGTAAGCGATATTTCAGCTCTTGTTTCTGCTGCGTATGTTAGTACTGGCCTTACACATACCTTTTCCGAATTTTGCTCTCTTCAAATGCGATCTTAATGGAAACACTTGAAAGTCGAAGAAGACCTTCTCGTCAGAAATATTTATGGTTTAGAGCCATGAATCTGGTCAGGCATACCTGTTTTTGGCATAGTATTTAGAAAAGCGGAGGAAAGATAATTGTGCATTCATAGACCTGCATAGCGAATGGCACCAAAAGTAGAAAAAAATAAGTGAAAGAGATGAACAATTACCAGAACTAAAAAGTCTTATGGGAGACCAAAACCCAGGCAAACTGCAAAAATATGCTGTTGCTTGGGATACGTGACTAGAGTTCGTAGGGCAGTTCATAGATTAAAAATATAAGAGAATAAAAAAATAAGAACAAGACGAATGAAAAAATGGTTAGATGCATATAGAGATGGCAACAAATATATTGTATTTCGAGAACAATAACACAGGTTATCAAAAAAAAAATAAGTAGGAAAATTCCAATCTATGGCCCTTGATAAAACGTGCAACTTAGTATGCTAGTTTCTTAAGAGAATCCGCCAAATTTTGTGTATAAAAGACTTCAACAATAAATCAAGACAGCAACCAAACATAACCTGAATGAAAAATTACCGAGATCAACGTACTTACCTGGATTTCCTGAAAACCGGCGAAACGCACTTTTTCGCACACACGAGACGATAAGCGGCAGCACCCTCGAAGCACGCGAGATCGGTCCACGAGATAGCAACAGAGAGTCAGCGCCCCGACGCCGACGACACGATCGACGCCGGCAATGCCGGCGGTGCCGAAGAGAGACGCGCGCCGCCGCCGTCGATTCAAAGGGCCGACGGACGGCGTTTTTAGAGGAGATTTACCTGCGGAGGTGGTGGGTCTGTGAGCGACCTTTACGATGCCGGAACACGTGCCAAAAGCCGGTTATACTTCCGAGTTCGCGAAAATTGTCACTTAGACAAAATAAAAAACTCTGTAGGAAGGTTTGTCTAATAAATATTCTGGAAAGGGAAATTTCACATTGCTATGGATCTCTACAGGGATATAAATCCCAAATGGAGTGAAATGGAATATATATATATATATATATATATATATATATATATATATATTTAACATAGCGCTACAGGCCTTGTAGGCCCCTGGCTTCTAAAAACTTGGTTATTTCCCTCCATTTTTTTCGGTTCCTTGCTTTCTCTCTCCAATTTCTCACGCCTATTTCTGACAAATCTTGCTTTGCTGCTTCCAACCATTTTGGACGTCTTCTTCTTTTTTCCCCATTTCTCCCCCCTTTAGTATTGTTTTAACATTTCGATTTTCTGGCATTCGTATAATGTAACCAAGCCATCTAGCTCTTTGGGCTCGTATTTTTGCCGTAACTGCTGGCTTTCTATTTTTTTTTTTTTATAGCCCTTTTTCTATCCGAATTGTCGAATAAAGGCCTCTCCCATTTCTCGCCATTCATCCCTGTTGTGTGCTAGGCGTTTCCACATTGGTCCTGAGACTCTTTTGATATCGTCGCTCCAGCGCATTTGAGGTCTTCCTCTTGGTCTCTTCGCATCGTACGGTCGCCAGTTTCCGACTTCTTTGTTCCATCTACCATCTTCGAGACGTTCGTTGTGTCCAGCCCATTTCCATTTTAATTTAGCTGCTTGTTTCGCGGTGTCCTTTATTTTTGTTTTGTTCCGGATTGCTTCGTTCGTTTGCCGATCTATTAGTGAGATACCAAGCATCTGTCGTTCCATGGCTCGCTGAGTTTTTCGAATCTTGTCCATGTTCTTTTTTGTGAATGTCCAGGTTTGAGCTCCGTAAGTGAGAACGGGAAGGATACAAGAATCGAACACTTTTGTTCGAAGGTTTTGGGGTATCTTTTTGTTAAAAGTGAAACTGGAACAAACCATGAAGTGGAAATATCCAGGAGTGGCTAGTATACCTGTTGAATACAAAGCACGTGGTGTTCGTGTGTATTAAGGTATAAACAAATTGCTTATTACAAGCTTAGATTTTTATTTTAAGAAGATCTTTTCGGAATTAAATCATTCCATCATCAGTTAACTAAAAGAGAGAGTAAAAATACCAATATTAAAAAACACAAGTTAAAATTTAAATATATAGAAATAACACGTTGGTTTTTTACTACTTACATAAAAAGTTGTTAAAAAACATTGTATGGCCACTTAAAAAAACTTTCGAAGGACATCCGTATTAAAATATAATCCTCATGGTTTTATCAAGGCAAATGCAATAGACTTAACTTATTGATTATTAAAAACTGAAGATGGGGGCATCTTACATGACCCCCTGTAGCTGGTGAAGTTTTTTCGACTTACATTACCTCTGATCTGTTCTGGAGTCTTGGGCTAACTGATATAAAGATGGTATGAAAAATCAGTTAGTACCCATCAATGTCAAGTGGAATGATGTAGTAGGAGCAAAAGTCATTGTGCTTAAGTTTGTGAATAGGCAGTTTTTAGTGAAGTATTGTGTTTTGTGTGTAGTAAAATCAATAGCAATTTTTGGTATTTTAAAGAGGTGGTAGAATGTAAAACAATGAGTGACTGTGATGTAAAATAAATTTGGTATACCAGGGTAAGGCAAAATTTAAGTTAGGTAGTTGAAATTAATAAATCATTTGGAAGCGGTAAATAGAATGTTATTTAATAACATTCTATTTACAATTATGTATTATTGTTTGCATATTAAAAGTCGCCCCTATCGTGTCAAGTCAATTTTGAAATCAGGCTCCAGCCAGCAGCCACTGCCTTCTTTACATTTCTTAAATAATCTTGTGTATAGTATACTTAAGAAAATTTAAAAAAATGGCTTATTAGCCGAAGGACCTAGCAAAATTTAGCACGTGCTGTTTTGGCTAGGGCGATAGGCAATCTTTTGAAATCTGGCCCGTATCGTAGATACCGTTAAAGAACTTCACAATAACGTTCGGAATTTCTTTATCAAGTAACTTATATAAACACATATATCACAGAAAGTGATGGAGTCGAAGAAAGCTGGGCAAAAATTAAGTCTAATATCTTAGCCTCGGCCAAGGAAGTTCTTGTGAAAGAAATAGAAATAAACATAAATCATTTCTAAAACGAAGAAGTCCATAGTTTTGTACAGAAGTAAAGGAAAAATGTAAAGACATTATCATTTATACAATGGTCCCTACAACACTAGGGTATTTTAAGCAGTTATCCAATTTTCTTTTACAGGAAAAATACATACTGTTGGGGTTAGTTGGTATGCACCAGAATTAATTCAAATAAAAATCTATTGGTGAATATAAAATAGGTTTAATTTACAACAAAACAAACGGAATTATACTTATAATTATGATTTATAACGTATTTCTAGTCTTCATGAGAAATCTCGTCATAATACTTATGGTAATCTCTCGGCATCAAGTTCTTTATTTGCTGTAAATCCAAGTATTTCTTTCTTGTAATTTTTCTGCTTTCAGAGTACAAATTTGACAAATCTTAAAACGGTATTGTATTTATTCTGTTCAACCAACGAATTTTTTCGTTGGTTGAGTAATTTATAGTCCTCAGACAATCTAAGCTTATAAAATATTTCTCCAGAGGGTGTATACATGAGAGCTCGAATTTCGGTAACCTGAAAAATAAAGATAAAAAACACCGATCCAATATATCCAAAAATAATGATAACGATTTACTAAATAGCAATACCTTAGGATCTCTCTTCAGTTTTCCTGATATTATGGAGTTGTAAAAATTTAGCTGTTTAAAATTCTTAAAGTAGGAATAGTTTAAGTATTCAACTGTGTAAGGTGTTGATTTCTTGGCTTTCCTGCAAATGGTAATGTACTCAGCTAGAACATCAATTATTTAAAGTTTTTTTTCGTCGACTTCCATTTGTGTGTGGCCCACTTTCAAATATTTTTGTTCAATAGTCAAATTGTGTAGCAAAATTAAGTTAACGAGAGCATTGCTTAAAGTGACGTTTCGGTTCTGATAAAAGCACCCATCATTATACATATATGTGCCTGTTGTCGTCTCCCATTTTTAGAATTACTTTTTTCATAAGAAAGTTTACCAAAATCATAGCAAATTTATCAGAATTCAAACCTCCTTCAGCCTCATTTTACAAAAAGGAATATCCATTAGTATGCTTTATGTCATAAATGTACCAGTTGTGAACTCAGAGTTTAGTCTTATAATAATTAGATGACATGCTGGAGTGTGGCGCCAAAAGTACAGCTTGAAGATCGGCAGTAAAGACAAATTCTTTCTTTTCTTTAACAGATTCCTTCTCCATTCTTGCCTAAATTTTTTACTTCTGTGCTCTTCATAAATTTCTTTTCCAACATAACCCAACGTGCACCCATTACAAATTTCGCATGTCTTTCTTTGTTTTAAAGGAAAATATTTTTCGTATTGTAAGGGTGTTTGTAATAGTAGCAATAGATAACGTCTTTTAGTTTTTTTTTTCTTGTTAATGCGCATGGTGCTGGTATTTGTAGACTGCCGTCTGGCATCATTTTCCAAAATGTTGTCTCTTTGAATATTGATGAATCGCATTCTTTTAAATAAGATCCGACATTGACGTATACAAAGCGATAGTCGGAGTCTACGATCGCTAATAATATGATGAAGAAAAAATCCTTGTAATTGATATACAGTTAACCGCTATTTAGTGGATTCCGGATATATAAGTCGGATATTTTTTCCGTCGCCAGCTCCGAGACAGTGGGAAAAATTAGCATTTTTGTTAAATCCACTACACCGACTGATGTAGGAAGTCGCATAAATTTTTCACTTAAATTGTTCCATATGCATCTTGAAACTTCTGGAGAAAATTGAGCAGGATGATCGCAATTTATCGTTTTTCTGAAGTATTTTGCCGTCCTTGGCTTTGCTTGATGATGACCAAACTCTGGAATTCCAATCAGGGGTGATAAACCTGCTACAAAATATTAAACATAGGAGAGTTGGCCAGTCAACTTATGGGTGGTCAGCCTATACACAAACATCTTGTGCTAGTCACTATCAATCCCAGGACTATTTTAGCAGACCACAGCCTAATAATTGTGCACTATCGCCAGTACAATCTGTATACACTGGTGCTACGTTAGTAGATCTGTCTGAGTTTTAAAAATAAAAGTACGTACCTTAAAAATATCACTAGTTTTTCTTCTGGGCAGATACTTTTCCTCCATCGAGTATCTTGCTTTTTTAAATCTTTTTCCAATTATTTAAGAAGTTCATCAAAAGTAGACATTGACATACGAAAGTAATTGTAAAATTTTGATTCATCACCTCGTAACTGACTCATAAGTAAACTGTAAGCACCATCTCTAGATCTTTGGGCCATAAGTGGATGCTGCCAATAACGTCGAATCTTCAATCTTCCTTCTCCGACGATAGTACCAATATAACACGACACCGTCCATCCTTGTAGAATATCGGCGTATTCACTGCGAGTTTTCTGTTCACATCGCATCCAGTAATGACGGATCCGTTGAACGTTATACGGTGCCTATGTGTACAGAGCATAAATTTATGACGTATACGTTAAAAAGGAACCAGTAAAACGGACTCCTATGTGTGAAAGGGACGTAATTGGTTCATTAAGATTAACCGTATTTTCGGTGTTCACGTCAAATAATGGTTGACTGTAATTTTTATTATTGAATGAGTAAACCTCTTCAAGTCTAACATTATCAATTGTCTGCATATTATTATGGACACAACTCTAATTATCAAACATAATACTGTCGTTGAAGCATTCAGCGCTAAATATCTTTTCTATATGAAGCTGTTCGTTGTTTATACAATCTATGTCGCTATTGGCAGAAAACATAGAGGAAGCAGATTGAGAAGCTAATCTATCAATCTTGCTCATGATATCCAAATGATAGAAGTCTAGCGATAATAAAGACTCTGTGGGAATGTTAGTTAACTGTCGCTCCTGTTCATTTTGAGTATTTATTTGCAATATTTTTTGAGTGCGTGCTTTCAACATCTAAAAAAAAGCCATCACTACACTATAAATTCAATAATAAATACAAGATTGAGCAATTTAAGAAAATAAGTACCAAAAATAAAGATTAAAAAAGTGCAATACATTAATGTAACAAAAATCTTTAAGAAAAAAATTATTTTTAAATCGGTTACGACAGCTTAAAAAAAACTTAACATTGGATTACTCCGAAAACGAAGAAAGCAAACCAGCCATCTCCTAGCAAATATTAAATCTTTAAAACAGGGAGGTGAGCAATTATGTCCAATTACTAAATAAATAAATATTTATAACTTGTATTATTATCCAACTGTTTGTCAATATATTCTCTCCTTATGTTGTGTTTTAACAATTTTTCTGCCATAAATTATTGTGGAACGATACCCGTACGTAGTTGAAACGCCGAATAAAATTGCCGACTTAGGTGAGTTGGCTGACAAAATTATAATGTTCCGAAAAAACGGAAGTGGCTGGTTTTCGAATACCGATTTACACAGAAACTAGTGATTGTATTTGTTTGTGATTGTTTTTGCAAATCATGCGGGATTATAATTGTAAACCAACTGCGTCCAAAAACTATTTTTGATGAAACGTGGAGTAGGCCGATTTGCGAATTAAGGTATCGATATCTGATATCCTACTCTCTTCTATGCAGTTAATTCCCGGCACCGACAAAAATTTAAAATTTCTAATTTAACTGAGCTGCCACCGTGCTTCGGAGGGCACGTAAAGCCGTCGGTGCCGGCTACGAAAGTAGTCGTTAGGTCATGTTAGGGGCGCTTGCGCGACCTGAAAACCCTAACACTAGACCTTAGCCAGAAGGTTACACGAACTTTACTTTTTTTATGCAGTTAAAACGTGGACCCACCCTTAAATCATCAACCGTAAATAAATTGGAAGCCCTTGAAATGTGGATCTACTGAAGAATCCTCAAGATTTCATGGACATTTCATACATCAAACCAGAACTTTTTAACACAGTAAAAATTAGAAAAACATATTACATAGGCCATATCATCATCATTCAATCTTCGCTTATCCACTGCTGGACATAGATCTCCCTCATAATTTTCCATCTATTTCGATCTTGTGAATTTTGCATCCAATTCCTATCACAACGTTTTAGATCGTCAGTCCAACGTGTTGGTGGACGACCTCTGCTTCGGTAAGCATCATCTCTTGGTCTCCATTCCAGTATCCGCTTTGCCCATATATTATCTGTCATTCGAGCCACGTGACCTGCCCAGTTCCATTTCAGTGTTGCTACTCTCTCTACTGCATCAGCCACTCCTGTTCTTTGTCGTAGCTGGCGATTTGGGATCTTGTCTCGTAGTGAAACGCCCAACATAGCACGCTCCATCTCCCTTTGACACACACGGATCTTTTGAACTGTTCTCCTTGTCATGGTCAACGTTTCCGCACCGTAAGTTAACACTGACAAAACACACTGATTAAACGTTTTTCTTTTAAGGCATATTGGTATATCAGACGATTTGAAAATATGGTTCAGCTTGCCGAAGGCTGCTTAAGTCAGTCTTATACGACGCAGAAGCTCAACGGTTTGGGAATCTCATGACCTAGGTATTTATAGGCCATTACCTGGTCTATGGATCTTGTTCCTACGCATATATCTTCGCTGACTACAAGATTTGTCATCATCTGGGTTTTAGATATATTTATTTTCAATCCCTCTTCTAGCGAGGAAAGGTAGAGCTGATTTAAAAGTTCTTTGGCCTCATCTATACTATATATCTATCTATATCTATATAGGCCATATACTGAGAAATATTAAGTACCAATATGCTCAACTAATAGTCAAAGGAAAACTTGAGAGAAACAGACGATTAGGAAGGAAAAGACAAGGGATGAGTAAATAAATAAATTTATAACAGCTGAAGACAGAGAAGGGTTTGAAATTGTAGTAACCAATCTCCATTGAGGAGAGGGCACTTTAAGAAGAAGAAAAAGAATGATTTTTTTTGTATGCCTGCGATGATGAAGGTACAGATGGCATATATGATATTGTTAATTTAAATTCCAATCTTATATGTACCAATAGTGTCATTTCATTTTTTAGCATCGATAAATAATATTTACAAAAAAAGTTTCGTCAATATTTAAACTCTGGTACCACTGTCAGTTTAATAAAACGCGAAGTATATTACAACGCATATTTCCGAATAATCACAACTGACTCTTCCAACACAAAATTCCACAACGCAACAAATAAAAAAACTACTTAATGATGTAGTCAAGAGATTACTTCATTTTGTTGCACGCCCAACAACATCATTGGGACTTTGGCAAAAGAAAAAAGTTCGAAACACTCGTAACTTGATTCATGTTTGCGGTATGAGGGCACTCGTTCTTTTTTGGAAATTTCGGGCCGTAATAAGCGGACAGGTATTTGGCGATAAGAAAAAAGTTCTGTAATGATAGGGAGTGTGGGTCCCAGACGTTGAACCGGGCAGTTTTTTTTTCTTTTATTGTTATGACCGCGAAGAGATCGAATGTGTACGATATACTTTGTTATCTTGTTTCGTGAGATTCTTACAGGGTCGTTAAAGTGCAAATATCTATATGAAGCGCAAATTCAAAGGTGGTCATTGGAAGATATTTTCGAACAATACAATTAATTGCAGGAACTTTACATTTGCTAGAAATTTTGACTTGTTTTCGCGTCCTTTATGCTTTGCACGCGGAGACATAATCAACTGCTAGTACTAAAAATATATCTCCATCATTAGTTAACCTGAAGCCAAAATTTCAGGTCGATACATATAGTAATAAAGCTACAATAAACTATCAAGTTCGTCGAAAAATTAAAAAAAAAAACGGTAAATTTTATTTTATTTTTATACAGGGTACGGCATTATTATTATATAACAAATTAGGGCAGAGGAGCGAGCTCCTGTTATGCCCCAAAAAGTGCTATCGAGTTTATTTTTAAAGATGTTAACACTAGTTGCTGATATGGTGTCTTGATCCAAATTGTTACAGATATTAAATATTCTATTTGACAAGAAGTTCACCCTGGACCTTGCAGTAGTTTGTTCCATCTTTAATTTATAACGATGGCCTCTTATTCTTTCGTCTTGATTTAAAGTGAACATGGTGTTAAGGTTCCCAAAATTATGTTTTAAAATACAGAAGGACATAATTAGATCACCTCGAAGACGTCTCTGCTGGAGTGTCATGAAATGAGCCATGGATAGTCTGTCTTCATAATTAGGTCTTACACGGTCGTATACCAGTCTTGTGGCTTTATGCTGAACATTTTCAAGTAGGATTTTATCGCCACTGTTATCTAGATTCCACACTAGCCCGGCAAAATCAAGAATAGTTCTAACGTATATTGAGTAAAGTTTACTAACTGAGGTTAGAGATACACGTGTAAAACATTTACGGATCAAAAGCAGTTTCGAGTTTGCACGTTTACACACCGACACTATGTGATCAGACCAATTTAAGTTACTCTTAATTATTACTCCGAGATCTTGTGTGAGATTACCGAGTTGAACGGAAGTCCATTAATAAAGTACGGCAGTGATGGGTTATTTTTGCCGATATGTAAAATAACGCATTTTTCAATGTTAAGCGGAAGTAACCATTCCGAGGACCATTTGAATATTGCACCAAGATCGTGTTGAAGAACATGTTGGTTAATAGTTGGATTCACATATAATTTCGTATCATCAGCGTAAATGTAAACCTTACTAGATACAATGAGCAGAAGATCACTAGTGTAGATACAAAAACGTAGCAGTCCAAGTACTGATCCCTGTGGAACTCCACTCTTGACTGGCTTATCTAGTGAGTTGTCTTTCCCAATACGAACCCTGAAGTATCTGTCGGATAGAAAATCTTGTTCCAAATGTATAACTTTCCGCGGATACCATATTGATCTAATTTAGATAGTAATCGACGTTTTGGAACCCGTTCGGAAGCTTTGGAGAAGTCTAAGTAGACTACATCGACAGGATGCCGATGTTTAAAGATAAGGACCAATCATTTACACAATGAAGTAAGTTTGTGATCATTGAACGACCTTTGATAAAGCCATGCTGTAGGTCAGGGATGACATTTAATTTTAGAAGAAACTCAGACATAGCTTCCAAAATAATCGATTCCATGGCCTTGCCGTGAATAGAAACCAGGCGGACCTGGAATATCGGAGTAATCGAAGCCAATTTTTAGGAAGAGGGGGAGAACATTGATTAAAAGAAGCATTCATTATGAGAGATATGGGGATGGATACAGAATTTGCATATTTTTTAAGGAAAAGGGAGGTGAGTCCGTCTAATCTAGGTGATGAATTAGTGCATATTTCCATAAATGATGTTTAATTGCATCCTGTGTGAAAGATATATTATCAAGAGTTTTATACAAACGTGGGTACATTATTTGAGATATTGTTAGGTTCATCTGTAAAAACCTGAGAAAGGAATAACGATAAACATTCCGAAGATTCGTTATTCGAAGAACATAAAGAAAGGTCAGCTTTTTGAAGTAATGATATGGAGACTTTAGAAGATAAAGATGTGCGAATGTACCTATAAACTTTTTTACTATTACCACTTGCAATGATAGATTTTTCAAATTCTGTTCTTAACTTTAGCCATGACTCGGTTAGAAAAATTACGGTGGACAAGAAAATCAAGGGAACCAGTAAGTTTATATGTTCGCCAAACCTTTCGCTTATGTCGAATTAAATGGGTAGCTTAGATGTTACTCTAAGGTTTTAGTTTCTCCATAGCTGCCGGTCGGTTGTATGGTCAGAAATTGATGTAATAGAAGTATGAAGAAAAGAGTCCCTTGCAAGGCGGTGTTAAACTAAATTAAATATGAGCAGTAATAAGCGAGTGGTCAGAACGACCCACACAAGAGGACACTTCAAGTGTAGAAATTAATTGATCGTCATTTGTGAAAAATAAGTCTAAAATTAAAGAATTATTGTTGGCTCTAAACCTTGTAGGTTGTTATTAGTTGTAATAAATATTTTTACTACTTTCAAGCTCAGTACGAAGTTCCTTTAAACGAAGTTGCTGTATAGGTGTCTTATCGTCAATAACAGAATAAGTTTCAGTAGATTTGTTTTCCAAAAGTTTATTTTTGTTACGAAGAATTTTTCGAGTGTGGTGTTCGGAACTCATTATCACTTCTATCTTGCGGGGATAACGTTCATTTTTATGTGGTTTATCGACTCTATAAAATGTAACAGGACTTTCTTGACATCCAATGACTTCTAGGGCTAAATTTATTTTATTCTTATCATGATATTCTTTATTTTGTGCGTCTCCTGTAGGTTCAGGAATGCCTCTAACCAAAAAATTTTGGGAACGAGATATGCCGTCAGCGGCTTCATTGACAATGCTGTAGGTAAATTTTGTTATTGTAATAGAATCAAGTAGATTTAATTTATTGCTGAGTTTAGATAGTTTAATATCAAAGTCTTCAATTTTCTTCTTAATGTCCGCTTTAAACTCCACTAGTAGACTCTCGATTTCAGTAATATTCCCAATGTTTGAACTACCTGCATAACAAAGTATACATACCTATCGTACTTTTTGCCTCATAAATCGATCATCGATTGACAGATCCGTACAAGCGGTGTGTATTGGTTTCTTACATCCATCAAAGAGGACCTTTCTATTGGAGGTAGAACTTAGCTTTGAACGATTAGCGCAAAACGATGTATTAGGTATGATTAACTTTGTGCTAGTTTTATATATGAATTATAATTATTGGATTGATAATAAACAGCAAATCTATCGTTATCACTTACTTGAATGTTTAAAAACACAAACACAATAAATTATTTTATTGTGTTATTATAACACATTTTAAATCAATTAAATCTTAATTTGTCGGAGTGACTAAGTCTGACTAAGCAATGAAATTAATCATCATCATCATCATCATCATCATCATGCAACCTCTTCTGTCCACTGCTGGACATAGGTCTCTCCCATTTTTCGCCACTCTTCACGATTCTGTTCTTCTTTTTGCCATTTCTTGGATATTCGTCTAATGTCGTCCATCCAGCGTGTTGATGGTCGTCCTCTGCTGCGTTTGTCTTCTCTTGGGCGCCAGTCAATTAGTTTTCTGGTCCATCTTGTGTCTTTCAGTCTCGCTATGACCTGCCCAATTCCATTTTAGCTTGGATATACGTTCGACGACATCACTGATACCTGTTCTTTTCCTTAAGTCTTGATTTCTTATTTTGTCTTTTATAATTAATACGAGGAAGTTTATTTACTCATTTGTGGTAAGAGTATAACGTTTCATTTAAAAAAAAAACGGCCCTTAAAATTTTTAGTTGTGCTGTACCTATAATATCTCGTTGACTGTTTCTATTGCCATTGACTACGTCTAAGTATGCAGTACTTCAGTTCTCCCTATAATTAATTTTGTCTGTGTGTGATTATGTTAAAAGTACGTAATATTTCTCACGAATCAAACTGCGTATTATAAACTCAGATGCATTCCTGTTTTAAGTATTCATTAAGAATGTCACTCAGTTTTAAATTATTCTGACAATAGGTTATAAAACATACAGATGTCATTCTAATAAACTGCGTTAGGCTTTCACGGCCATCGTCTAACTTGTTAAACTGTTTGTTCGGGCTGTTAGGCCGTTGTCTTCTGAGATTAGTTCTCCACGTTTCGCCAACACTAGGGGTTGGCATCTTCTGGAGATGTTACTGCTTCGCTTGTAACCTGAAAATTACCTGAAATGACCAATGTCATTTTCAGGTTACAAACGAAGCATTAACATCTCTAGAAGATGCCAACCCCTTGTGTTGGTGAAACATCTAGAACTAATCTCAGAAGACAACTGCCTAACAGCCCGAACAAACAGTTTAACAAGTTAGATGTCATTCTGTTTCATTACTGGTTTTGCAATACCAGCTGACGTCAAATAATTGTTTATATTTTATAGTTTTTGTGGCGAAACTCGCTAAAATACGGTAAGTTTGAATTATTTTTCACTCTAAAATTATGTTAACACATAAAAATAAAAAAAAATTTGTTATCATTCTAGGTTGTTAAGTTCTAGTCTTAGTTCTTGTTAAAGGAGTATAAGAAAAATAACATTTTATTACAATACTAAAGTGCAGGTGTTCCGTTTAAGAAAGCTTAAATATTTCGTTATTTAGCATCACAGAAACTAGACAATCAGCAGTTCCTCGTATTTAGTGATTAACAATTCGACATTGAACATGTCCGATCCATCTTAACCTATGCTCTCACATTTTGGCATCTTTGTTTTACTTTTTCTACGATTAAGTTCATCATATAGATATTTATATACTCCTATTTTAAAAAAATAAACTCTGAAAAGCAATCAAAGAATAAATATAGCAATCACCACACAAGGCAAGCGAAATACAAAAGTAGAAGAAAAGTTAAACATAGAAAGCTTAGAAGAAGAAGGGACACAAAACTTGTATAGAAACAGACTAACAGAAAAACTAAACAGCCATAACCTAGAGACTAAAAAGAATATAGAAGAAACCTGGAAAATTATTAAAAAATGTATCCTACAAGCAGCGGAAGAAGCTTTAGGTAAAAGACAAGTTAACAGAAATAAACTGGAATACAAAACACCATGGTACGACGAAAGGGTAAAAGCACTAGCAAATGAAGCTTTCCTAACATACAAAGGAGTGAAGACACCGGAGGCACGAGAAGACTACGTGAGAATCAGGAAAAGAGTAAAAGAAGAAATAGATAACATCAAAAAAGATCACTGGGGGAAATTTACCAAAGATATGGAATACGACCTCTATGGATCCCAGAAAAAGGTGTGGAATATGATAAGGAGACAAAAAACAGAAATGAATAAATTTGTACGCATAGATAACATTACGGAGGAACAATGGACTGGGAATTTCACGAAATTATATGGAGAAGGAGAAGAAGAGAACAGCGAAATAATCATTAACGAAACTTACGATAGAGTACTAATATCAGAAGAAGAGTTACAAGACGAATAAAAAAATTAAAAAACAGAAAAGCACCTAGTCCTGATAAGATAAACAATGAACTGCTAAAATATGGAGGAACAACACTACGCAAATGGCTCCTAAAATTATTCGTCGATATAATAAATACCGGAGTAGTACCAGCAGAATTGAAGGAAAGTCTCCTTCTACCGATACTTAAAAAGGGAGACTCAAGAAATCCTGAAAATTATAGAGGCATTAGTCTGATGAATAGTACATTAAAATTGTTAACGGCAGTCATAAAAGATAAAATCGAGGAAAAAGCGAACATGGCAGATGAACAACAAGGCTTCCGGAAGAACAGCAGCACAATAGACTCAATTTTTATTATCAGACAAATAATAGAGAAGTCTATTGAATATGGAAAACCAGCATACATGTGCTTTGTATATTTAAAAAGTACTTTTGACAGGGTGAAGCGAAATGACATCTTAAATTTATTACAAGCTGAACAAATAGACCATCAGATAATAAGGACAATTAATGAAATTAACAAGAACAACAAGACCAGAGTTATAATGCCAACAGGGGAAACAGAATGCATAGAACTAAAAGGAGGAATCCGCCAAAAAGACTTACTCAGCCCATTGTTATTCAATATGGTGACGAATCAAATAATTCACGAAGTAAGAAAACGACACGGATACCACATGGGAGCGCATAAAATCACGATACTATGCTATGCCGATGATGCAGTACTAATTGCTGATAACAAAGATAACCTACAAAGGCAGCTCTACACCTTCAATATCACAGCAAACCAACTTAATATGAGAATATCAGTAGAAAAAACTAAATGTATAGTGATCAGTAAAGAGCCGCGTAGATGCAAACTAGAAATAGACGGCAAAATTGTAGAACAACTAATGAAATTAAATTACCTAGGAGTAGAGATCACTAGTGACAGGGATATAAGAACAGAGACCACAAGGCAAGCATCAAAAGCGGCAAGAGTAAGTGGTTGCCTCCGAGAAACCATATGAAGAAACAAATATCTGACCACGGAAAGCAAAATGAAAGTATACAAGACAACAGTAAGACCAATCCTAACATATGCAGCGGAGACAAGGACCGATACAAGAAAGACGAAACAACAAATCAACAATATCGAAATGAAAGTATTAAGATCAATAGTGGGCATATCATTAAGAGACAGACAAACTAACAGAAGTATACGCGAACAATGCAAAATTCAAAATATTAACAGGTGGATAAAAACAAGAAAAAAACACTGGAACTAACATGTAAACCGAATGGGACCAGATAGATTAGCGAACATCTGTAAAAACAACAAGCCGTATAGCAGAAGACCCGTTGGAAGGCCGCCAAAAAGGTGGAAAGATAATGTACAGTCAACAACGACTGAAACAGAATAAGGGGCAGAGTGGGGCAGGAGTAATCCTAGTCACGCGAAGAAGAAGAAGAAGAACTCTGAAAAGAATAAAATGGGACATCATCGGCCTCAGCGAAATAAGATGAAGAGGAGAAGCCCATAGTACTCTTAAATCAGGACACGTATTTTATTTTAGAGGAGAAGAAGACACTTCAAATGGTGGAGTAGGATTCATTATACATAGAAAGCACACACACAAAATATAGTTGAAATTATCAGCATAAGCCCCAGGATTGTATATCTCATCTTCAAACTAAATGCAAGATACAACCTTAAGGTAATCCAGTCAACGACTTCTCATTCGGATGACGAAATTGAAGAATTTTCTGAGGACCTAGAAACAGCGTTACATGCCACACCAGTATATTACACAATAATTATGGGCGACTTTAATGCGTAAGTGGGGTTTAAACAAAATGATTATTGACGACCAGAAGCGTCTTACCAATAACTGGATACAAGCTGCACAAGACACAGACAGATGGAAAGAGGTTGAGGATGATGATGATGATTTTAACTTTAAATACAGCCATTTTGGCTTGCTTTAACAACACTGTAATTTTAAAAATCGTTATTATCTTTCCCTTTAAGTTTATACGACGATAACATCTTTTGTAAACCTAAAGGATTACCCCGTATACAGTGTCTAAACTGTACTAGGTGCCAATTAGTCTTAAAGATTTATAAAACCATTTTTCACATGGGTGTAAATGGATTAATTAAGAGGTCCCGTATTCGTTCGTCTTCTTTTTTTCTCTTGGGATGATCTGTGCATTAATTTCGTATGTATTATAGAAGCAGCTATTATCAAGATCGTTTAAAAGATTTCGGTGTTAGATAACAATGTTATACAGCAAGATATTATGTTCGGAGTTGAGTTTTAACAAAATGTTTAATTTGTCAATAATAATACGGCTCTTGTGACTATTATATTGATTTATTGTGCGTTTATAATTTATGTAAATAAGATGCAGGATAGTGGCCGTCAAAATACAAACAAAATCGTAACCAAAAAATGGTAATTAAAGAAAAACAAAGTGAAATTAATTGGAATATGTTGTTAACTAAATGTGTATTTTGGTAATAGTATTCTATTCTATTTATTTTCTTTTTACCTCTGAATAAACACAAACCTATATACATACAGGGTGGTCCTTAAGTAATTGTACAGAAACCGTAGATTCTGCACTTTAAAATATTACGATTTAAGCCGACGTGCTTTAATAAAATGTTGATATTAAGAAAGATACAGGGTGTTAAAGTGGAAATTTAAAATTATGTTTTTCGCTATAACTTTTACGTTTGTGAATATTTTTGGACAAAAATTTAAAATTGGATGCTTTTGAGTAGGATAAATTATAATTTTATACATACTTTAATGTAACTGATATACGTGATATATATATATGATGAGGCATACATTTGCGCTTAACTTTTTTGCTCTTTGAGTTAGCATAATTTGTGTTAAAAAATATTAAAGATACCCTTTTTTTACAAAGAAAAGGTATACTTATTAGTAACCTCAAAATTTAACCGTTTTCGAGATAATCGCATTTTATAAGTCAGATGCATAATAATTCTTAGTTATTATATTTGTGCGGTAAAGCACTGAATACCTGTAGATAAGCATATTTCATAGTTCATTCTTATTAAAACAGCTCAAAGATGATAATGTAACATCATAAAATGCTTTGTTATAGCTTCTAAATGTCTTATTGAAGAAAAGATTCTTCATCTTCTTCTTTAGGTGCCGTGTCCGTATTCAGACGTTTGACGTCATCATGTTTACAATTTCCCTTTTCTATCGCTTCTTAAGTTTCTATAATGGCGTTGTATTACTTTTTATCTATTGTAAAATGCTAAAAACCCAAAATATGTGGTTTATACAAGATGGTACCCCACTACATTCTAGAGAGAAGGCAGTAAGAACATATTTAAATAAATTTTTCTGAACGTTGGATTGGTCGTGGTAGTCATATTCCTTGGAAATGTGGAGAGATAATGATATAATTATTTAATTCATAAAAAATCCCAAAAGAATACTGATTATTCATTACGTAAATTGTTTACCCATTTTTATTAGGACAACTAGAAACTAGAGCACAGGTATTGAATAACACATATGTGTCCTGTTTCATAATACTTTTGCTACAAATCTAACCTTAAAGACTCAGTATTTTTACAAAAATATCATCGTTGGCCTAATAACCGATATTGTTATAAATATAGTAAACACACAGGCAATTTAGTTCAGCATAATATTAGTTCGTTAGTAAATCATAATAGTCCATTTGTTCGAGATGTAATTATAGTTACTCGTAAGCTGTAACTTAATCATATAAATAAGTAATGTCAACGATAGATTATTCTGTGTTTATATAAGTAACCAATGAACGAGATACATCACAGTTTAATACATTATTTAACCTTTGCGATAATTAAGATGTAGTTTCATAATATACCATAAGATTTGGATATGTATCCAAAAGAATATATTCATCCAATATACATTATGGCCACCACGTAGCCCAGAATTTAATCCGCTTGGTTTTTGGTGTATGGGGCGCATTAAAGCAATGCAATGTGTCTATAAGAATCCCATAAACATTCGCAAACAACTATGGGAAGAAATAAACACTGCAACAGGTTCTTTAGAACCAATGATGCTATTTAATATGAGACGATCTTTATGGAATATATTGACAAATGAATCAAAGAAAATGGTGGAAATATCGAACAGTTACTTTGACAAAAAGTTATGTTATGTAGTTTAACTATTTCTTAATTTGGTTTGTGAACAAAATGTTTTGATTATGACTTTAATTTAACATAAAACGTAAAATGTTTGATGTAAAATCCTATTATTCTGTTATTTTGTCAAATCCTATTTTATCTTCCTGATATATTTATTTTATTTAATATTTCGTTAAGTATTAACTTTAGTTAAAAGTATTTTATACCAAAATTCAGAAGTATTAATGTTTTTCTCTATTTTTCCTTCGTTTCCTGAAGCAATTGCCTTAAATCAGAAATATGCAGCTGATTTTTAAAATACGATTATCTCGAAAACTGTTGAGTTTTGAAGTTATTAACAGGTATACCGTTTTTTTTTGTTAAAATAATGTATATTTAATAGTTTTTATCACAAATACAGGTAACTTAAGAAGCAAAAAAGTTAAGTGAACATTTATGTCAGATATGTGGCATATGTGGCGCCCTCTATCAGCTACATTAAAGTGTGCATCAAATTATAATTTCTTATATTTAAAAGTACCCAGTTGTAAATTTTTATACATAAATGCTTACAAAGATGAAAGATATAGCGTAAAATAAAATTTTAAATTTGCACTTTAACACCCTGTATCTTTCTTAATATCAACATTTTATAAAAGCAATTTGGCTTAAATCGTAATAATTTAAAGTGTAGAATCTACTGTTTCTTTTTGTACAATTACTTAAGGACCACTCTGTATATATTGTTATGATAATCAAAATATACGTTACTGAAATTTTTATCTATTTCGCTTCTCACAGAAAAGTTAAAAAATGTAAATTTTATAAATTAAGCTCTCAGGCTCAGGCTTTGTGCTTCATGTCTTACTTCTGCTTTGCATTTAGATTCATAGAAGAGAATTGAGAATAAAACTAAACTATAAAAGAAAACAAAATTTATTGACATATAGATAAAACAGAAATATCGAATATACCGAAGCAGAAAATTATACAAACTAAAGTAATAGAATAGAAAAATATGATTTATTGACACTGAGAATTGTACAATTTTATGGACAAAGCTTACAAAGAGATGTTTCTGCTTTGTCTTTCTTCTGTTCCCTTATTTTTATTCCTTCTTTTCCTCACCTCCTAAAATAGTTTCTAACCAATCAGCTTCATCAATTTTCTCCCCGTCAGAATTTTTTTATCTCGCAATACTGTCCTCCACAAAAACTTCCGTGTAAATTATTCAGTTAAGATTAACCAATATCTTTTAAAAGCCATTACTAATTAAAATTCCTAATGCGATGGAAAACATCTATTGTTGTATCTACCTAAACGAAGCGTCGACAAACAATACGATTTTTAATCTTCCTAGAAATCCAACGACATCAGAATCCACTAAAAAAGAAATAAAAAATTTCTCAGAAATCAGACTCTAGAAGACTCTCTAAAACTGACCAAAAAACATGAACTTATTATTACCGTGGACGATTTCAATGCCAAACTAGGACGAGATACAGTCAAGAACGTTGTGGGGTCATATGGTCTTGGCATAAGAAAAGAAAGAGGAGAAAGACTGATCCAATTCTGCCAAGAGACGGATATGGTTGTATTAAATACACTTTTTAAATTACACCCAAGAAGGCTTTATATATGGAAAGCACCCGGTGATACAACAGGGAAAATCAGAAGAAATCAAATTGACTTTATCAATATAAACAAAATTTAGATTAGGTTTAGAAATTCTCAGATCATAGTCTATTGGTTGCAAATATTAACATACGTCTTAAAATAATTCATAAGAAAATGAGGCCCAAGATAGATATAAGACTACTAAATGGAAATGACATCCAGAGATTAATAAGAGTTTTGCGAAAATAGTTGAAGACACTACTAGAGGCATAGAAGAACAGTGGAACGAAATGAAGACATCTATTACCACAATTTGAATATCTATAATCAAAAAGAGAAAAGAAGCAAGAATGGATGACAGACTAAATATTGCAGATGATGGAAGAGCGAAGAAAATTAAAAGTTAGAAGAAGAATTGGAAATTGAAACACTACAACGCAAACCTGACGATTTCCATAAGCACAAAAAAATTAAATAAGTACAGAACACCAGAAAACAACGTAATATTGGCATAGTTGTAGACATTGAAGGCCAGATTTTGACTACCATTGAAGATAAATTACGAAGATGAAAAGAATATATGCAAGAATTATTCGAGGATGCAGCACAAAGTCCGACTGAAGTAAACAATCCCTACGACCCAGAAATAACAAACGAATAAGTAACTATGGCCATTAAGTGGATCAAAGATGGGAAATCACCAGGACTTGATGAGGTGCATGGTGAAATTTTAAAGCTTTTACAGTTAGTAATCAGTCAGTAAGCTAGTACTGCACACTCATCTCTCTACCATTCAAAGAATAGTGGAACGTTTTATACGAACTGGAACAAACAAGCGTAAAGCAGGAAGTGATAGGAAGCGCAAAACGCAACGTTTTGCGGCATCGTCATTTAAGAGCGGTGCAAACACGAAATCAGCTTCAAGAGGTTCGAGGCAATAATGTAAGTGTATTTACAGTTCGTAAGATTACATGACTTTGGTTTTCAAAGTTGCAGACCAGCAACTGGGCCCAAATTACTTCCACGACACAGAGTGGCTAGACTACAATTTTCCAGGGAACATTTACATTGGAATTTAGGACAATGGAGTAATGTTCTTTTTACGGATTGAACAGGAGAGAAATTTGCGGAGTGTGCTTTCAGTCCCGCGTTAGCCATGGAGGGGGTTCGGTGATGGTATGGGCAGGAATATCCGAGGCGCACACCGAATTGGTATTTATTGAGGGTTCGTTGACTACACACCGGTATATTAAGGAAATTTTAGCGAATCACGTATATCGCACAATATATCGGCGATGATTTTCTATTAATTCAAGATAATGCGCGACCTCATTCTGCAATGGGTGTATTATAGATATATTAGAGATTTATTTAGATTATATATATATATATATATATATATATATATATATATATATATATTATAGATATATTATTAATAATATTTAGAGGAAGTTGGTATTCATAAAATGAATTGGCCAGCGTGTTCGCCAGATCTGAACCCAATAGAGCACGTTTGGGACATGCTTGGTAGACATATTAGAGGTCGCGAAGTCGCACCAGCCTCAATTAACGAACTTCGCTTCTTTCTAGAAGAGGAATAGCAAAACATCCAGCAAGATGATATTCGCAACCTCATAGACAGCATGAACCGACGTGTACAGGTAGTTATAGAGGCAAGGGAAGGTAATACAAAGTATTCAGTTAGGTTTTAATAGTTTTTCTTTGTTATTTGCGTACTTAGGTTAAGTTACATTTAAATTGTTTTTTTTATGTTTTGTTATTGTTATCATTGTTCATTAAAACCAAGATCATGTAGTTGCTTTTTAACAGTCGCCAAAGCCCTCATCGTCGTATTACAAATTAATACAAAAGATAATGGTAATAGGAAAAGTCGTAAACTGTGGGTGGCAAAGTCATTTCGCTCCTAAAAATGAACCAATCCATATTTTCACATAAAACAAAAACATAATACTTAGAAGAAATGATTGCAACCGAAAAACAAAGTGTTACGAAAATCAGCTAACGAAATTCACAGGATGTTTCAAAGTTAGGATAAAAAACCACCTTTCGATTAACCTCGTATAATAAGTCAAATACAAAAATTTATTAAAAAAACTCACTATACTAAATTAAAATTTATAAATTTCTACACAGTGTGCTGAAAAAATCATCAAAATAGGGCTGAAAATAAAAAACTAAAATACTTTGAATTTGACCAAAATTTTCTCCGTTGCGTTTTTTTGCATCTGAGTGTATATCTCCATTATCCTTAACTGTTCTTGATGAACTTCCATTCCAAGAAGAACATAAAATACCACTAAAACACACATATCATTCAATCAGCGGTCAACGTGTCTTGCAGCACGCTCCTCCACACCGATAATAAATTACTTGGGCCACGTAGGCCGCTAGGGATGATTGTTGTAACCAACTGTTCCAGATCTCACTCGGCGGGCTCTCCCTCTCGTCTAGTCGATGCACAACACCCTCGCCTCGCGGAGATAATCAAAAGCAATTTTGGGTAACGTCCTTTCAGTAAATAGCAAAATACCAGATGGTAATTTCGCCATTGTTATTTTATCTTATGATGAAATTCCCGAATGCTGTGATAAAGTGAAAGGGGCTGGAGGAGCCGGGGTGATAAATGTTTGGCAGGTTGATAATAATTTGAGATATGAGGTTGAATATGTGTTATTTGTGGAAAATAGATTCTTTTGGAATCATTTCAGTATTGTTTACTATAGAAATTGAAAAAAAGAGCAGTAAATCTAGAAATAATTACAAAAAACGCAAAGGACAGGTTTTTTCGAGGAAGTTGTTTAATACACTTTTTTACAATCTTCATGTTCCAAGTTCCGTCTCCGTTACGGAGGTTTGGTAGTTGTCAAGTTCATCCTAACAAGGTAAAAAAAAATTGTATGTAGCGCTTCCCACGATTTTTCCTATCGACCTTGCACATGAACCCTGTTAATCTACTACATATTGTTCCGATTGTTGTATATGTACCACCGAAGCTAATACAAAAACGTAAAGTATTCCACATTTAAAATGGTAATTGTTAATATATAATAGTACTAAATTGTTAATATTTTTCATAACAACACCACACACTAAAGTTCTTTAAAATTTAAGAGGAACCACCAACGATTCTTGATGTTAAAGGAGCTGTTAAAAAACTAGCCAGAAACAAATCACCCGGAATAGATAATCTCCCAGCTGAACTATAGAAAGAAGATGGCCACGATACCATAATCGTGGTACCATAATAATGGATACAGAAATCCCTCCCCAATGATTAAAATATTGGAATTCTTTGCACCATACACAAAAAAGGAGATATCTTTGAATGCTCTAACCACAGAGGAATTACGCTTCTAAATGCAGCGTATAAATTATTTTCCACAGTACTATGTCACCGTATGGCACCATATTATGCACAACGGACAGTATGAAAATACCAGGCTGGTTTCAGAGGCGGTTGATCGAAAATTCATCAACCCTGAAACAAATTAAAAAAAAAAACACTGGAATATAGCATTGATACTCATCATATATTTATAAATTACAGAGCAGCCTACGACTCTGTGAATAGAAGAGAAATGTTTATAGTAATAAAAGAGCTAGAAATACCAAATTAGTTGGTAAATTTAACAAAACTAACTCTTGAAAAAGTTTAATGTATAGTACGAATTCAGGGGGAACTATCTGAACCTTTTAAAACAAATAACGGGCTGCGCTAGAGAGGCCCTCTTCCCTGTATACTATTCAATTTGGCTATGGAAAAAGTAATATATATGTCATAAATTGTAATGAGTCCGTCACTTCAATAATTCTTTAATCACTTTTAAATAAAATCTTTAAATCCATATCCCGTTAATATTTTAATTTTTAATTTCTAAGTTGGTATTAAACAGCGACTCCAAGCGGCTGTTTTGGCAGACATGCTTATCCGACTAACAATAAGCGCTCATTCTGGTTTCAACTTTGGGGAAAAGAAGTTCGGTTAACTAAAAAAAAAGTAGGCGGCAGGAGAAGTGCTAAATTTGTTTTAAAGAATATTAATTTTTTTTTTGGGGAAGAAGATGCAAAATTTTTAGTCTGTTTTGTAGACTAGGGCATACCATTTGATTTATAGCCACTCTTAGCTGGTAAGTGAACTCAATTATCAATATAAAGTATAAAAACCATCAGCCGTTGATTCCTATAATATTGTCATTTTTCCCTTGATAGTCGATATATCTATCTGTAATTTTTCACATCATTTCATTAAGAAATATTCTACTTCTAAATCGAAATTTATAATAAGATAAAATCATTTTTCAAATTTCTATTTTACTTTCCGGCCTTAAAAAAACACATAATTATATATCTATTAAGACTATCTATAAAAATATTCTGTCTCATAACGTTCTTTTATATTATAAAATATATCCATACCATGCTTTTCGTTAAAATTATCTATTTAATCAATCCATTTTACTTAAAATATTGTCAAACCATGCGAAGGTCACACTATTTACAAAATCATTAAAGCTTTTTGCTTTCATACAAGCTTCCCAGTAACTTTTTTATATCTTTCAAGGTTAATAAATCTTGTGTTTTTCCCTACTTTTTATGAAGTAACTCTAACACAAATGTTCTTTTTAGCCTACTTAAGAAGTTAAATCCAGAGTCAAGAATTCTTCATTTTTATTTTTGTTGGGGGTTATAGTAAAAAAGGAATTGAGTTGTTCCCTACTGTGTTTGCATCTTTGCCGTTACCCTTATCTGCTCCTTCAGAGGTCCAGATCTCTTTAAGACTATTCCCGGACAACTTCAGGGAACCAGCTGGAAAGACCTCCCTCATTTTTTTTAAATAATACTAAATACCTAACATTTAAGGACTTATTGTCAACTACAGGTCGAGGTTTTAAATCCCCCCTATCAACTCTGTTGTATGGTTTTATGTGTACACATTTAATCAGAGAGTTCGTTATTGATATTTTATTATTATATATCTAAACCTTGGACATCTATACCGTCAGGATAGTGTCCTTATTACTTTATTAGGACATTTAATTTAAAGCCGAAGTACAGAGTTACATCTCTAGTAGGCAAGTGAATTTCATTTTTAGGTAGAATCATTAAATTTTTTCATATATTTTATTATTTGTGAATTTAGATCATCAAGGATCAATTGTGTATAACCAGGGATTTTTTTAGTATACAAGTAACTAGGTTAACTGTACATAAATAGTGGTGGGTAGCAATAGATTATACTGTATATATTTGTCTAGGTATTAAAATTTGTAGAGAAGACTAAATATTTCAATGAATACCTGTTTTCCTTTTCATTTCACCAAAAAGGGTATATAACTTTACAGGTTACCTTGGAAGGTATATGTTAATACTTTCCTGGCGCCCAATCACATCTTAAAGCTACTTCCATAGTTTATCACTTTCATTTACATCATTTCTATATTTTTTTATTACCTTGTCATTCATTTTCTTATTTTACGGCCTCTGTAGGGCATGCAAATTGGCCGAATCCTTTTTTGAGTGTCAAGTAGTCACTATCCAGCACATTCGGCTAGCTAGCTTTAATTTATTTGTTTTTTGTCACATTGGCGCCCTATTGTAATTTGTTACATTAGCCCAAATACTTTTGTTACATTACACAAACACATTTTTGTTACAAAATTACAATCATTGGTTCAATATATAATAAATCATTGCAAATTCTTGCTTATGCTGATGATATCAATATTGTTTGTAGCACGGAAAACGCTACGAGAGGTATATGTAGCATTAAAAGAATCAGCTAAAAAAAAGTTTAACAATAAACACCAACAAAACGAAGTATATGAAAATAAACACGCAACCACAAATCCTACGACCACTTGTTATAGAAAACGACGCCATCGAAGCAGTGAACGAGTTTGTATACCTGGGAGCGCAGATATACTACCGCAGAGATAGACCGCAGAATTTGCACGGCCAACAGATGCTATTTTGGACTTAATCTCCTCCTTAAATCCACAATTATATCGAGAAATAAAGAAAAAATAAAACTCTACAAAACAATAATACGCCCAGTCATAACATATGGTTCAGTGACCTGGACTCTAACAAAAAGTATTGAAAACTTGTTAAGATATTTCGAAGCAGTACTCAGGGGAATCTATGGAGCAGTGAATCACAAGAATATAATGCGGATGGAACAAAATGATCCAGCTAGAAAAACGCTCCCTGATACACCCAATGGTTAGAGAAGAAGAACATATATGTACTATACTCAGAACTATACTCAGAACAAGTTTCCTTGATAACATCGATGAAGACATGAGAAACATGGGAATACGTGCTTGGCGGAGGAAGACGACGGATAGGGACGACTGAAAAGAAATTCTTGAGGAGACTAGGTCTAGATACGCAGGGTTGTAAAGCGAGAAAGATGGTGAAGAAAATTTAAGAAAACTGAATTTTTTTTCTTTAAAAATTTATTTGACGATTTTAGTCATTTTCAGAATTTGGTTAATATAATATAGAATTTATTCATCATTTGCATTGTTATTGTTATCTTGTATTTATGTTTAATTACTTCATTTTAATTATCATTATATTCTTGAATTTTCACTCAGAATTCTTAAAACTTATGGACTATGATGGCATAAAATGGTTGATAAATATATTTAACAGTATATATGATACGGGCGTGGTTCCACAAGAGTGGTTAGTGTCAACTTTTATAAATCTTCCAAAAAAACCCAATGCGAGAAAGTGCGAAGACTATAGAATTATAAGCCTTATGAGCCATTTACTTAAAACATTTCTAAAGGTCATCCACAAAACAATATATACAAAATGTGAGGAACAACTAATAAGAACACAATTCGGATTTCGTGATGCTCTGGGAACACGGGAGACCCTTTTTGCTGTACAGGTGCTATTTCAGAGATGCAGGGATGTGAATTGTGATATATACGTATGCTTTATAGATTACCAGAAGGCATTTGACAGAGTAAAACATGACAAATTAATGACTCTAATGCAAGAAATTTTAATTGACAACAAAGATCTTAGAATTATCAAAAACATTTACTACAATCAAACGGCCAAAATCAAAATAGAAGACCAGTTAACTGATAAAATTGCAATAGAACGTGGAGTACGACAGAGCTGTATTTTGTCTCCATTGTTGTTCAATATTTATTCTGAATGGGTATTTAAGGAAGCTTTAGACGGTTGTGCGAAAGGAATACTAATAAACGGTGAATGGTTGAATAACATTAGATATGCAGATGACACTATAGTTTTTGCCGATAATCTGAATGACTTACAGATATTAACAAATCGCATAACAGAAGTCAGCAACAGATACGGACTAGCTCTTAACATAAAGAAAACCAAATTTATGACAATTAGTAAAAAACCAATACTAAACGCTCAACTTACAATCAACCAACAGAATATCGAAAGAGTCGAGCAATATACATATCTAGGCACCAATTTAAATAGCCAATGGGACCACTCAACAGAAATTAAACAGCGAATAATAAAAGCAAAAGCAGCATTCGTTAGAATGAGAACTATTTTCAACAGTCGAGACAGATCATTAAAAACAAAATGCCGTCTATTGAACTGCTACATATTCACAGTTCTGCTCTACGGAATGGAAGCATGGACACTGACTGTTGCATCTATGAATCGGCATGAAGCTTTCGAAATGTGGTGTTATAGGCGCGTCTTACGTATATCCTGGATTGACAGAGTTACTAATGTGGAGGTCCTGCGTAGAATGGGGAAAGAATGTGAAATTCTCATGACCGTCAAAACTAAAAAGTTGGAATATCTAGGTCATGTAATGAGAAATCAAGAACGTTACGGCCTTCTCCAGCTGATTCTCCAAGTGAAAGTAAATGGTAAGAGAGGACCGGGAAGAAGACGCATTTCCTGGCTTCAAAATTTGCGAAAGTGGTATAACACGACTACCACTGAACTGTTCCGCGCTGCAATAAGCAAAGTGAAGATAGCCGTGATGATCGCCAACGTCCGGAACGGATAGGCACTTTAAGAAGAAGAAGATATTCTTAAAAAAAGTAATACATTAAAAAAATATAATATAAAATTTAAAGCATAGGGAATACTTGTGATATTTACCATTTCTATAAATTTGGAAACGGCGCTGTCATTTCACAATATGGCCGTCCAAAAGGTCTGAAAATTTCAATTTTTTCAAGTCTTTTTTATTTAAACAAATAAAAATTCCGCAATTTTTTTTTAATAGCTTCATGTATATTTTTATAATTTCCAAAAATGTTTCTCATAAACGACTAGCTATTAACCCGACCGGAACCATTATTAAAAAAGCACAAGTTTTTATATACCTGATTTTCCTAATTTCACATGACGCCACTTAGCAACAAATGCGAAAAAATGTATTTTCGTACAGTATTAGCGAAATCTATCAGCTCTTTGTATATAGCAGCAACAAAAGCCATTCTGCAATTTCACATACTAAAATTTCCATTCCATACATTTTAGTAATTAAATGCAATTCCGCACCTATGATTCCGCTCGTGCCAAAATTGATTTTATCTATTCTGGACAGCTGGCCGATGTAGTCAGGCACGAACTCAAATTGTGGGGTACAAACTAATTGCTTTCAATACTAGTGTACGTCAGATGCGAAATCCCGAATTTTCATGACAAGCGACATATAATTGATTCGCAGTAGTGAGTGGATTGGCTAAATAACATTGGGATTTCATTTTGGCAGGATTAGTTTTTTTCTGGATTTCGAGATAATTTGATGGATTTATACTCAAGCAGGAAAATCGATGAAATTGGGCTACGGGGACAAAAACGATGGCACATATTTCAATATACGTTTATTGCTACGGGTTGTTTAATACTCTGCTAAATAAACAACACAGATTTTTTTTATTTGGAAATTATGCTTTGACTTCTACTGGAAATTTTTAGGCATGGTTACATTACTTTTAAAATAAATATAATATAAACATTTTTAAAATTAACAAAAAGCTTACACGTTCCAATTTATTTATTCTTTTTTTTATTTTTTTTTATTTCGTGTGACATCCCGTATAGTATACTGTAGCATTTTCTGTTGGTATTATTTTTGTGATCACTTTGCAAATCTCTACAGCAATAAAAAATTCGGGTAGTCCTAGATATTTTTTGGAAATATTTTAACACATTGGCTGCCACCATAAGAGTGTGAAGTAAGTTTCCCAGGTGCTAAAGTGAAAAATGCTTACAAAACAATATTTTTTCATACAAACGATTAATAATACAAATTACATTTACATTCTTACAATTTTGAGAAAAATAGCAAGATCAAGGGTAATCCTAATGGCACTGCAGTAGCATATTACATACGTATGTGCCACTAGTATCGCCGGTGATCGTGAACGATTTAATGCTTAACAAGTTTGGGTCTCTTTTGAGCTTCTTTCCTGACTTTTATTGCAACTGTTTCAGTGTAACATTGGTTACAATGTTTTCTCTTCTTCATATTGTTTGTAGTTTTGGCGTCAACTGTAACAAGCATATGCTCTACAGTAGTAATAGATTCATGCATCGGACTGTAATGACACTGCAGTAGCATATTACACACGTATGTGCCACTAGTATCGCCGGTGATCGTGATATCATTAAATTGTAATGCTTAATAAGTTTGGGTCTCTTTTGAGCTTCTTTCCTGACTTTTATTGCAACTGTTTCAGTGTAACATTGGTTACAACGTTTTCTCTTCTTCATATTGTTTGTAGTTTTGGCGTCAACTGTAACAAGCATATGCTCTACAGTAGTAATAGATTCATTCATCGGACTGTAATTGACTAAACTAAAGATTAGCATTTCCCGAAATGAGATAACATGCTGTTTTGGTGTGTTAAAGGAATTACCTATATAGTATTAAACTATTGATGACAGTTGTATTCAATAAAACTTCAATTGCAGCTTTATGGTACCAGAGAACAGTTTTTCTCAGAGGTGAGAAATAGCTTGCGAGTTGATCTGAGACGTCAACACCAAAATTTTTCTTTGTTGTAGTCTATAATTGCTTCAGGTTTAATTATAGCTACACCATCTTTCTTATGTTTACCTGTCTCTTTCATGTCGATTCCATGTTTGGTCGTCAAGAAGAGGACATCTCGTTTATCGTGCCATTTGCCTTTTACAATGCCATCACGATGTTCCTTTCCAATTATCTCTCCAGTTCTTAAGTTTGCGGAAAGTATATCTTCTAGAATATATTTTCTGTTTTTATGTGACTATTAGCATCTAATAATTGTTATTGTAGATAATCTTTTGCTAAATCTAGTACAATTTTTCCCGATAAATCCTGCCCTTTATTGCTTGCAAGATTACATAATTTAATCATTTTCAAGCAATAGCGGTGACGCTTTGAAGGTATATATTGTTTGAAATGTAGTCTTCCTCGAAAGGGAATCATACTTTCATCAACAACTAGTATTGAGCTAGGATTACATTGTTGGGCAAAACGTAATTGTATCATTTCAAATAATTTTCTTATTTTATGGCAACGATCGTTTGGTAAAGCAGCCGTGTTATCAGCAAAATGTAAGAATCCCAAAAGAAGCTGAAATCTGTTTATAGTCATTATAGAAAAAATGAAATTAAAATTATGCAATGGTGACACTCCAATATTCAGCAATTTTGGGAAGCTTGACAATTCTCATATACATAACACAACCCAAAAATTTTAAAATTTCTTTTTTATTGATAGGTTTCCATGCATGAGTTCTGAATGATCTGCTATAACGTTGTGCATTTTTTACTTGCGCAGCATTTTGGACAATTGGATTTGACTTAATAACTACAAAAATACAACAACAATTACGTAGAAAGGCCCCATAAATGCTTAAACTTATTTTACGAACGTTTTGGTAACCTTTTTTATTTTAATAAAATAGAAAAATTCTTTCCTTCGAAAGTATATAAGTTTGAAGTCATTTAGAATTGTATTCCATCAATTATTCATAACTGAACTCTCTGTCTGAACTCCATTGAGTTTAAGAGATTAGTTGGTAGGTTACTTTAAATATCCTATAAAGTATTGCCAGCAAATTTACTATATTAGTGTCTTCTTCTTCAAGTGCCATCTCCGCGGCGGAGGTCAGCAATCATCATAGCTATTCGGACTTTTGAGACGGCTGCTTTGAAAAGTTCATTTGATGTACATCCGTACCACTCTCTCAGGTTGCGCAGCCATGACATTCTACGCCTCCCTATGCTTCTCTTTCCTTGGATCTTTCCCTGCATAATCAGTTGGAGCAAGTTGTATTTCTCTCCACGTGTAATATGTCCGAGATATTCCAATTTTCTTGTTTTAACTGTATTTAAAATTTCTATTTCTTTCTTCATCTTTCTCAGAACCTCTTTGTTTGTGACGTGTTCTGTCCACGATATTTTCAGAATTCTACTATACACCCACAGCTCGAATAATTCCAGTTTTTTCATTGATGTCGCATTCAAGGTCCAAGATTCCATTACATAAAACAAAGTCGAAATAACATAGCACCTTGCCAACCTAACTTTTAGTTCAAATTTTAAATTCCTTGTACATAGCACTCTTCTCATTTTGTTGAAATTTGCTCTAGCCTTTTCTACTCTGATTTTGATCTCCTGAATGTAATCATTTGTGGAGTTAATAATTGTTCCCAGATATGCATATTTGTCCACTTGTTCGACGTTGGTTCCGTTTATTAGAAGATTCTCGTTATTTCTTTGAGTTTTCGATATTCTCATAAATTTCGTCTTCTTGACGTTCATTGTTAGACCGTACTCTTTTTCATACTCCGCTATTCTGGTCACCAGTCTTTGAAGATCTTTAATATTTTCGGCTAAGCTCACAGTGTCGTCCGCATATCTAATGTTGTTAATGGGAACTTTTTACCATTATTCCAGCTGTTTTACCCTCAAGAGCGGTTTTCAAGATCTCTTCGGAACAGGCATTAAAAAGAATTGGCGACAATACGCATCCTTGTCTCACACCACGTCTAATTTTAATTTCTTCTGACAGCTGTTCGTTAACACGTACTTTTGCTCGCTGTTTAGAATATAAATTAGATATGATCCTGAGTTCGTTGTAGTCAATCTTCTTTGATTTCAGGACATTCATTAATTGTTTATGGCGTACTTTATCGAATGCTTTATTATAGTCAATAAAACATGCGTATATATCTTGATTGACGTCCAGGAATCTTTGTATCAGTATATTAAGTAAAAAAAAGAGCTTTACGCGTTCCTAGGCCTTTGCGAAAACCAAATTGTGTATCATTACCGTCTATGTCCAGTTTGTGATATATCCGGTTATGGATGACTTTTAGTAGTAATCCCAAGTAACCTAAGTTCCTGTAGTTGGCTGTATACCATATATTAAAAAATTTTTAATAAAATCCTTTATAAAAAGGTATATAAAAACCCAGTCGGGCTATGTTAAATAGACAAAACGTTTTCGGAATAAATATTCCATCATCAGTGTCAGGTTAATACATGAATGTAGCCACTAAATATGGAGGTAAAAATCCTTTAAAAATTACTAATTAAAATTTAGTTTACATTATTTCTTGTATGAAATTAAGATGGTAAAGTTACCGTTGGATTGGTAACATGGCGACATATTGACATATATAACAGAGTTGCTTTCATAAAGTCCTCGTAACATACCGTCTCAGGACTTGCAACTTAATGTAGTAGTCATAGGTCGCCATGTTACCAATCCAACGGTAACTTTACCATCTTAATTTTATACCAGAAATAATGTAAACTAAATTTCAATTAGTAATTTTTAAAGGGTTTTTACCTCCATATTTAGTGGCTACATTCATGTATTAACCTGACACTGATGATGGAATATTTATTTCGAAAACTTTTTGTCTATTTAACATAGCCCGACTGGGTTTTTATATACCTTTTTATAAAGGATTTTATTAAAAATTTTTTAGTAGTAACTTTAGCACATGAGACATCAAGCTAATGGTGCGGTAGTCGCTGCATTCTCTTGCGTTTTTCTTTTTGGGGAATCAAATAAAAATCGACGTTAACCACTCTTTGGGTAATACGCCTGAACTATAAATTTGTTTCAAAAGTGTCACTAAAACATCAATGTGCTTCTCGTCTAGAATTTTTAGGATTCCTATGAGAAGCATGTCAGGTCCAGGGCTTTTCTCACTCTTCATTGCTTTAATGCGTGTAATATTTCTTCTTTTGTAATATATGGACCTATTTCTTCTGACGTAAGTTCTATGTGTTCCAGATCTCCTCTTTCATCATCGAACAATTCGTCGATATATTCTGCCCATCCTTGTAACTTTGGTTTAGTCCATATTAGTGTAACTTACTGTATTTTTTTTTGATTCCTGCCTCCTTGGACTGTTTGGTGATTAAGAATAATTTTAAATTTAGTTGGGTTTCATTTGGTGCATTTAGTCAAAGTTCCCAAGTCGAAGCGTGGTCACTTACTTATGCCATTTTTAAGAGACTAGAAGTCTACGAAATGTGAAACTATCGATGCATCTTGCGACTTTTGTGGGCTGACAGTTGACAGTTGACACTAAAAAAAATAGAATATTTCAGACATATACTGCGTAACAAAAAATTCCAAGTGTTTATTGTATTGAAGGTAAATTAGTTCCAGGTTATCGCCAAACTAGTTGCCCGAAGAGCTTACGAAAGTGGTTTGGAGCACAAGAACATTGGTCACAAAGGTAGTGGACAAAGTCCAAGTTAAAAATAATGATAATTTCAATATTAAACAGAAGGAATTTGAAAAATAAAAATAAATGAACAAAAGTAACGTTATCTAAAAATTATTATTAACTGTCAGACTAAATCTTTTTAAGAACTCTTTTTAAGTACTAAACTCTAAGTGGCTTCAACAATATATTGTATTATGTAATAGTTTTATTAAAAAACTATTAGACAAACAGAGAAGCTACAAAACGCTGTCTTTTGCTTAATGGTCTTCAATTATTGTCAGACGAAAAACCTTAGCATATTACCCACAACTATTAAAATATTTGCGGTAATAAACCTCATCAAGGATTGTTTAATTTTTTTTCTACAAAACCAAGCATTTCACTACCGTTAAGACGCATAAAACATGTTTGCGGTGTCCTTTTGTTAGATTTACCATTTTGGGTATTTGTTTAATTAGAATTAACTAATGTGAGGTGTGAATAATATAATATCGGAACTTAAAATAAAAATTAATAAATTACAAGGTTAAATATCTTCAATACCCTTTAATTGAATTTACGTCACGAGTTTGTTCCTACAGGGTGTTTCGGCGAGTTAATAAAAATATTATTATTTACTTATTTAACTGAAAAAGTTTTGGCTTATACAATTAAGCTCAACAGGCTTTAGAGGCACAAGGTTTTATTTCTTTCTGTTTTACGTCCAGGCATTGATTATAAATAGACTTCGGCAAATATGCATATTGCATATTTTGCATATTGTGCATATTTTATGCAAATATTTCATATTTTGGCATATTTGTATAAAAGTTTGCATAAAGTGCATAAAAGTTCAGATTTTTATACTGTATTTGAAAATTTTTAAACATACCAATTTATTTCAATTCTTGTATAAAATTTTGTAGTCATTTTAATCAAGAAATGATCTAAGTACGTAATCTCTACAGGTACAAAACATTTACAATTTCAAAGAAGATCAATTTAAGTAGCCCTCAACATTCTTAGAAAGTCTCGGTTACTGAGGCATTCAGTTATTGGATAATCGCTAAGGGTTCGCTCATTTGCATTTTATGATCTAATCCCCAAATCTATCTACAATTTATTGTATCTTAACAGCAGGTAAACGGCTAATAGTTTTGTTTCTAATTTAGGGATTTTCCAAAATCTCCCAGTTTATTGAATTAGGTACCTAAACATTTCTAATTTGATGCTCAGATTTGTAAATCATTTTTGTTTTGATATTCAAAGCGTAAACACTCGTTGTGCGTAACAAAAAGGAAGATTGTGATTTTATAATGCCTAAAACAACCAGTGCTTCAACTTGGATTAAACCTTATAAAGAGCTGTCTATGGATATGGGAAAAATCTACTGTTCAGTCTGTGGCAAAATTGTAAGTATCTAATATTTTCTATTAAATATCTAATATTTCATACATACAGGGTGTTTCCAAATGACACTTACAACGTTTGACTGTAGATACTTTTCGAAAAATTGAACAAAACGATATAGTTAATGAGGGGTCAAACTTATTTACTTTTCGAGATACAGGGTGTTAAAATTAAAAAAAATTAAATTCTTTTAGTTAATAACAACAATAACTTTAAAACCAATAAACGTATTTACTTGAAATTTAGTACTCGTAGGTTGTTTTTAAATGAAAAATAGCTTCCTTTAGTGAGAAAAAATTGTCCATGGTACAATACAATGGTGTGTATTTAGAAAAATTTTTCACCTTTACTTTTTTTTATGAAGTCAGCTATTCTAAAACACAATTATTTTTATTGTAATTGAATTAACAAAAAAAAAACTTTTGTTGAATTTTAAAATAAGTTATATGATGTACTAATGGTTAGTAACAAAAACTAATTTGTGGATTAATACTGCATTTAAAACACTTAGCGAGTGTTTTTTTTTTCAAACCAATTATTTGATTAACCAAAAACACCTTGTATATTTTTATATTTTAAAGGTTGGGTTAAAATAAAGGTTTTTATTTTTATTTATAGATAGCATGTGAGAAGAAATTTCAGATAGACCAACATGTGAGAACTGCTTCACACATTGCAAAAAAAAGGAAAAATAGGAGGAAAACATCAAACTTCAATGGCTAACTGTTTCCAATCTACTTCAAAAAAATTAGATGAGCAAGAAACTTTTAATGAAGACTTGTGTCGCGCATTAGTGTCTGCAAACATACCGCTTTCAAAATTAGCAAATGTAAATTTTAGTTAGTTTCTAAAAAAATATTGCAAACTTAATGTTCCAAGTGATCGGTCTCTAAGAAGAAATAATGTGAACGGGCTATACTCGTCGGTGTTAATTAATATTAAGGAAGAAATTGCAGATAATTATTTTTACATATCTGTAGACGAAACCACTGATTCCTTAGGAAAGTATATTGCTCATTTATTGATTGGTGTTCTTAAAGAAGATACCTTACCAAAATCTCATCTTATTTCATGCCAGCAGCTTGAGAAAACAAATGCTTTAACAATTTCGCGTTTTATACAAGAAACATTAGCAACTTTTTTTCTTCCGACAACTATTCCTTCTAATAAATTACTGCTTATTTCATCGGATGCTGCTCCTTATATGGTGAAAGCAGGACAAAATTTAAAAATATTTTTCCCAGATTTAATACATGTTACTTGTGTAGCGCATGGATTAAATAGAGTTACAGAGGAAATACGAAAAAAGTTTCCTCTTGTAAATACCATGATATCCAGTGTCAAAAAAGTATTTCTTAAATCTCCTATAAGAATTCAACTTTATAAAGAAATGCTACCTAACATTCCTTTTCCACCACAACCTATTTTAACGCGATGGGGAACATGGTTAGAAGCAGCTAATTTTTATGCAGATCATTTTGTTAAAATAAAGAACATAATTGATACGTTAACAGATGAAAGTTCCCAATCTCTTTTGGATTCTAAACAAACTTTTCAGAGTAACTTGCTTCAACAAGAACTTTCATTTATAAAATCAAATTTTAGTTTTGTTCAAAAAACAATTACTCAGTTAGAATCACCAAAACTGTCATTGTTCGAAAGTACAGCATTAATAAAAGAATTTGCGTCATGTTGTCGGAACGTTAGAGGTAATATTGGAAAAGATATTTTAAAAAAATTTGAAGCTACTATGGGAAAAAATAAAGGTTACCATATTCTTTCTGAAGTAGTCAGTGTTCTAGCTGGAAATATTTCGCAAACAATTAATTTAGAACCAAATGTTTTGGTTAGTTTGAAAAATGGTCCCCTTTACATCAGTTGATGTTGAACGAAGTTTTTCCATATATAAATATATGTACTCAGACAGAAGCCACAAGTTTTTGTTAGAAAATTTTGAACACCACTTGGTCATTTATTGTTACCATAATTCTAAATAAGTTTATTCATACTTAAAAATGATGTAGTTACTTAAAATAAATGTAAATCTTAATGAATAGTAGGAAATATTTAGTTATGTACACTTTTTTTTTAAATAAAATTGTTACTATTTTACGATTTTTTTATTTATTTGTATGCATATTTTGTAAAATATTTGCATATTTTCGGGTAAACACGTGCATATTTATGCGCATATTTTCTACATTTTTATTTGCATATTTGCCGAAGTCTAATTATAAACCACACATTTGTTGTTCTTCTACAACGCTGACTGTTCTTCTGACGGCACTTCTTCTTTAAAACATTTACTTGATACTCCAATTTTTTTACCTTCTTCGTCAATTCAGTTTCAAGTTTTGTGGGCAAATTAATTTCAAAACTGGAAATATCACTGAGACTACTACTTGATCTCTTAGGCGATGGAGTTGACCTAATCATACAATCGCCACTTGTAGATCTTTTACGTTTCGTACCGCAATAAACGTATGTAGAGCATACTGGTGGGGTATCACCTAAAATAGGTAATCATTGAAATGTATGTGTAATTTTAATTAAAGCAAAACAAGCATCTCCATTATTTCTGGAGTGATACTAACAACGCATAAGGCCGAGAAGGTAGAGAAAGAAGAACAAGAACGAATGACTGGTTTGACGAAAAATGTCAGATCATAACAGACAAATCAAAACAGCATATTTACTGATGCAACAGGGGCACAAAACCCGACAAGCAGAGGGAGAATATCAACGACTACGCAAAGAAAAAAAGAAAACTCGCCGAAGAAAAAAGAGAGAATATATGAACAAAGAACTTCAAGAACTACAAGAACTAAGTAAATCAACAAAGACAAGAAAATTTTATCAGAGACTAAACAAAAGCAGAAAGGACTTTAAACCGAGAACAACGATGTGTAGAGATAAGGAAATATGACGGCTGCATTGGATAGGACATGTAGAAAGAATGGAAGAAGGCGAAATACCAAACAAAATATTCAAACAGATGCCAGTAGGAAAAAGAACAAGAGGAAGACCGAAGCTGAGATACTTAGAACAAATAGAAAATGATATAACAACCTTAAAAATAAAAAACTGGAGAAAAAAAGCACGAAACAGATCAGAATGGAGAAGAATCCTGGAACAGGCCAGAACCCAAAAAGGGTTGTCGAGCCAGTGATGATGATGATGATGATACTAACAACGCATTCATATTAAAAAAATCTCTTTTGATTTAATTGTATAAAAAATATATAAATCACTCAATATCAACTGATTTTATATAAAATATATTTTAACAGTATTATTCTCATTGACCAAGCGCATTAGGCAAACATAAAAATATTTCCAAAGTTGAGTACTCACCTAAATCAGTTGCTAACTGTATAAATTTTAGAGACACTGCATTTTTCCTTAATAATTTTCTTTGGCCACTATGGTAAATATGTCCCACTGCAAAATGATGCTGGCAAATTACCCTCTGTTTCAGGTCACTGATATCCATCAATAAAATATCAATATTCCCGCAATTTCTTTGCCAACTTTTTGTGCGCTCTACGTCTTTCAGGGGAAATTTAAAGAAAGATATATTATTATGTGTTCCATCGTTTCTTTCAAAACATCCCGCGTAAACACACTTATGCGTTACAGAGGCCATTTTATTTAAAAATCCTTTTTTTGATAAAATTCCGCTATAACTTCTCACAACACTAATCACAGATAATACACCTATAGGGTAAGTTCGGCCCTGACACTACTCCTATCTCCTCGCAAGTCAGAGAGAGAATGAGAAATCTCGATACGGTTTTCGAATGGCGCCATCTAGTTGTTGATACGTCTTTCGGTTACCACGAGGTGAGCTATCTAGGGTATGGTTTATAATCAATGGTCCAGGGTACAAGGTTATTCCAATCTTGTACCCTCAACAACTTTAGATCTCCTGTTATCGAGCCATCTAAATCTTTGGAATATTGTTATTTTTGGTTGTCCATATAGATAGATTTCTGTCGCGTCGTAAATTACCTTAGGTCAGACACTCATGTCTTCTACCTCAACATCTTAGTTAAACTTTTAGTATTTTTTCTAATGTAAGGTATTATTTTTACAATTTTGATTTTTTCATTTATGTTTTTTACTGTTACTTGTAATTATTTCCTTTTTAATTTATTAAAAATTTCTTTTAATTAATTGAATTTTCTTTTGGTTAAGATAAAATCATTCGCATATGCTACAGATTAATACCTATGAGGATAGGAGTGATGATATTACTTTTTCGTAAAAAAAACCATTGTTAAAGGGTCACCTTGTCGTAGAACTCGGTTGATGTTAAATCTCTGACAGACAAGTTCTGTTATAACTTTCCTTTTAGTGCCTCTGGGTATCATGATCATCATCACTAGTATGACAATATTATGTGTGTGTTGGCCTGTTCCAAGATTTTGCGCTATTTCTATCTGTTATATGATTTTACGCTTCCAGTTAGTGATTTTTAAAGACTTTAGGTATTGTTCTACCTACTCTCTATATCTAAGCCTGTGTGTTTCTTTTGGCCCTTTTATCGTTGATGTATGCCTTTTCGTTTTCTTGGGTGCTAGATCTGCATTGAGCCCGATTCTCAAATTCAATTCAGTCATCGGATTCATCGCTATTCTCTTCGAATTTTTCCCTAAAGAAATCTGTTCTTTAGTATTTTCCTCTATTCTGTGAGCATGCTTCCCTCTTTATCTCTACACATTCCTGTTCTTGGTTGAAAATACTTTCTACACTTGTTCCATTTTTATAAGAATTTTCTAGTTTCAATCGTTATTTTCAATTCATCTAGTTCACGAAGTTTCCTTTCTTTGTTTTCTCTTTTTTTCCCTTTGGTGCATTTTCTTCTCTTCCTTTCTTAGTCTTTTATATTCTTTTTCTCTTATTTCGTGTTGTTTGCATATTTGCTGATACTTGTTCTTTTTCTTCTTCCTGCTATGTAAACACAATATGCTTCCTACTGATTGTCTTCCTATTGGAGAACCGTCTCTTGCCGTCTTTACTACTCTATTGGTTGTTATTCGGCTTATATGATCGTTCGATTCTACTCTTCTATTTTATAATAAGTTCTAGATGTACTCCACCTTGCATCTACGTCGTATATCGGTACTTCTAGTTCTGTCTCATAGGGTTTTACTATGTGTTTCGTTGTTATTAATTCGTTCATCTCTTTTCTTTTTCTTCTAATCATTCTCCATGTTTTTTTGTGTTCCATAAAAGTCATGTTTTATCTTTTTTGAGAAGCTCTTCCAGTGTTCCCTTTTTATTTGTCTAACTAAAGTATTTGTCTCATTTCAATAAAGAAGCAAGTAGAAAATAAAGAAGGGACTCGATATAGAGAAATGTATCCACAAATAAGATACGAAGTTAAGCGAGCAAAAGAGGCCTAGATGGAAAGAACGTTGTGAAATAGAAGAACTACAAAGTAAACATGACGTATTTAATATACACAAAAAACTTACCTACAAAAATAATTACCTACACTCAAAGAATCAGAACTCCTCAATTCACGAGAAACTCGAAAAAAAGGAAGAATTGACTAATTACATAAAGGAGCTCTTCCTGGATACGCGGCTTAGACTAAAGAAACCAATTCTTCTTTTCTTTAATCTAAGATACGAGGCCACCGCAAAGTATACGAATACTAGTCCTAGCATTTAAAAAGCGATATCTAAATAGAAGAAATGGATTATACGAGCAGTCCATTGAAAAGTTACATTAGGGTTACATTTTTGAGAGGACAAAAATTTACGTTTTTGGTGTCACATTGGGTAAAAATAAGGAAAAATAAGGTTCAAATTTGTGGGGTAGCCACCCTGCCCCCCCTGACCACCATCTTGGAAAAAGGGGTTGCAAAGGAGTTTTACGCTATATCTCGTAAACGATTAGCCTTACAGAATATTTTATTTGACATTATTTGTAGCTAATTAAATTATCAACTTCATTTTTATTCTTTTTGATCGGAAAATAGAAAACAAAAATAACTAAAAATGTTTGAACAAATTGTCTTTTAGGCCTTATAAATATTTTCTCATTTTACAATAAAATGATATCAAAGTAATGTGAAAGGGGGTTTTTAAAGAATAATTTTCACTACAAATGTGTGAATGGTCTTACAGAACTCCAAAGTTGACCGGGTTCTTGAATACTCATAAGAATACGATAAAAACGAACCATAAGGCTTAATTTTTTATTGTATATTTTTTTATTCATATAATTTATTATTTTGTTAACATTTATACTACACTACTACTTATTACTATATACTACTTATTACTACACTACTACATTACTACAATACTACATTAATAATTTATTATCGACTTTTTTTTTGACCATCTTTGAGGTAGAGTCTGGGGGCGCGTTTTTTTAAATGGTATTCCCATTAGGCTTAATCAACGGATAATTTCCGTAATATTGAGCATAATTATATATTTAAAAAGTTGTTTTACAGCTATTGTTTTTTCATTTTATTTAATGGTCCAGGCTGCGGTTCACGATCTACTTCAGTATTGAAGTATACTGAAGTATTGAATATTTGCGGAAGAACGGGAGTTAAAATTGGCGTCACTGTAATTGGCAGGGTAATTCATCTTCGAATTCTTACAATTTTTAGATTTCTTCTTAGCCTTCTGTCGTCCATGTTTTTAATATAGGCCTCTCCCAACTCCTTCCATCGGTCTCTATCCTGAGCAACATATTTCCAATTTGTTCCGGCTATTCTTTTAATATCATCAACCCATCTTATCTGTGGTCTTCCTCTTGGTCGTTTACTTTCGTAAGGTCTTCAATGGTTAGGGTCCAGGTTTGACATCCATATGTCATGATAGGAAGGATGCATTGGTTGAACACTTGGTCCTCAAGTATTGGGGTATTTTGCGGTTCTTAAGTATCCAATTAAGTTTTCCAAATCCTCCCTATGCTAGTTTTGCTCTTCTAGTAATTTCCGCACTTTGGTTCTCTTTGTCAAGTCTCAGGATTTGGCCTAGGTAGATATATTCCTGGGTTTGTTCTATCTCACTGCTATTTATATTTATACGTCTGGGGTCATCTGTGTTTGTCATATGTTTTTTTTATATTCATTTTTAGACCGACGTATTGGAAGCTGGCTGCTAGTTCCCCCATCATAATTTGCAGTTCCTCGAATGTGCTCGCTATAATCACTACGTCGTCAGCGAATCTGAGGTGGTTTAACTTGTTGCCATTAACGTTAATGCCATAGGTTGACCAATTTGTAGTTTTGAAGACGTCTTCTAGGGCTAGGTTGAAAAGCTTTGGCGATATTACGTCTCTTTGTCTCACTCCTCTCTTAATGGGGATGATATTTTTCAATTAATTTTGACATTTCCATGATGTTATCGCAGGTTTTACCAGCACAATTGGGGCACACTGCAGAGAATTTGAGGCCTCCTGTTCGACAAGCACACATATTTCCACAGTTTTCCTTGCATCTGCAGAAACTCAGCGGGTACTAAAGTTTTAAAAGATTTGATTGGTATACAAATTTTTCCATGCTTTTTCCAGCCCTAATCTTTAGAATCGAAGTGATTATTAGTGATAAACTCTAAGACTGTGGAAAAGAGCTGCATTTTATGTGAGCGGAAGCTATAATAAGTTAAATGTATTTTTGGTTACTATCTTGGCGAATCGTTTGTATCTCATTCTCTCAGATAATTATTTTTATTTCCACCATAAGTGTGAGCTCACTTTCCTCAACAAAAGTGAGCAAAGATTTCTGGGCTGTTTCGCTAGCTATTTTTTCTGTAAAATTTTGATGAATTTATGTTTGCCGATCTTGTGAGCTGCCAATGTTGCGTCGGATGCTAAAAAAGCGTAGAGAAATACCAAATTCTCTGCAATGACGTCGCCATAATATAAAACTTGAAGGTCAGTATAATTGATGCGACTTATACCATTTTGAAGGCTTAAAAAATTGGACACACAATAGGGGACTCTTTCTTCCTAATGTTATGAGTAAGACAAAAATATCAATGTCCTCTGATATCGCAGTCACAGAATCATAGAAATGGAATGCAGCAAGCGCAGAACAGATGTTGACTATATCTGCATCAGATTCAGCCTGGGGACGCTAAAACTCACTTCTGATAGAGCAGATTTGAGAAGCTTTGTTAAGTTTGTTTTACCTTTCATTATCAAGAAATTTATCTTGAGATAATGCTGGTATGGTGCTCTTATTAAACTTGATCTCTATCGATTGGTGCTTTTTCCTGGATCGATAATTAATTAGTAATAGGATAAAAATGTTAAAAAAATAATAAATTGATTTAAAATGATGGGAGTAAAAAAATATATAATAGAAAACTAAGTCTAATGGTCTAAATAAAATTATTGAAATTTGTAGTTAAAATTATTATATATTCGTCTATAATATTGCTTTGATGTCATTATATTATTTTATTATTTTTGTTAATAACTTTTTTATTGTTCCTATTACGAAAAAACGTTGTAGACAATTTAATTTGCTAGAAATAATATCCGATGTAATTTTCTGTAGGGTTAAAAGCATGAACTTAGGCTTATACTTACCCTCCCAACACATCAAAAAAATTGCGTCCTCTAGGAAATACACGCTAAGACCTAAAAAATGTAAAATTTCAATGGACTATTATACACTCCAGCAAACAAAAAATTAGCAAAGATGATTGATGAAATGATAGCAATAAATTCCGAAACTGACGAAAAAACTGGAAGAAATGGATAAGCGAAGCATTTTAGAAACTTCTTATTGTAAACTTGTATGACGCTCTGGTAAAATCATCCTGTACAAAAATAAATAACTAATATAAATTGTTAAAATATCAAACAACATTAAATCGATATCCTCTCCAAGAACCCACAAAAAAATATTCAAACAAAATGAAGGCCACAATTTTACAACAATTTCAAACAAATATTCATTCGTACTTCATTTATTTGTTCACGAATTAAAAATTTATCCTTTATTACCAAACAATATCCAGCAGTTTCGATTATACGTTGGCAAAATTTCAAAATTCATCAATATTTATAAATAATTTCGAACAATTGCAATATTGGGATAGGAATATAATTATTTGCAAGCCGATTATGTTATTTATGAAGCACCTTTCAGTGAATGTCAATGTTAATGCGGTGGAGGTCATTACAAATTCATGGTTAAAGTATTTGTGCGTGCAGATATTTACGGTATACTCAAAATATGCAAGTGACTAAGAGTACATATACCTTTGCAAATTGGCGTAAATCGTTTTCGTAATTATTACGTTTTTGGTATTGCTGCTTATTATAATAATTGGGGAACAGTTTGCTGAACCATGAACGCACTTACTGAAACGGCTGCACTGTTAGCCGAGAAATTTAAGCAAGTTATAAAAAGGATGTATATATATATATATATATATATATATATATATGCAGAACACGATACTGGTACGTCACGAGTGAGGGAAGTAGGCAGATTGAGATCCCGAACTCGAACGGAATCGTATCTCGAAGCCGGAACGTCGATCATTAAATTCTCAACTCGGTTCTTCCCGAGAACTCAGTAATTTTCATATATATATATATATATATATATATATATATATATATATATATATATATATATATGTATATATATATATATATATATATATATGTATATATATATATATATATATATATGTATATATATATATATTATTATGATCTGCTTTTCTGGCTTATGATATAATTAAGCTGAATTTTATTAATTAACTTAATTAATTAATTACTTTAATTATTAATGACAAAGTAAATCAAAAATAAATAAATTATGCAATAATTCAAAATTCTCAGGGCTCAATTCAATCATACCAATTAGCTTTATTTCGTGGCTTCTAGTATTTCTCAGTTGCTTGCTTTATCCAGGATAAACAAGGAAAATAAATATAGTAAACCATTAGTACAGTCCATTAGTACAGTCCATTACAAAATAAATAGAAAAATACACTCCTGGGGGACGCTGTCGCGGGATTATTGTGTTTTATATGTATGTCGGATTGGTTGGAAGCCAGACATTGTGTCGGGAGCAACTTGAATATCTATTGTGTGGTTGGTAATCATTGGACTTTCTTTTTTAAATGATTGAATTTTAAAAATGTATTTTATCGAACTTGTGATTCGTGTTTTATAAAAATAAAGTATCTTTATTAGAAATTTATAAAGTACATTTATTATATATATATATATATATATATATATATATATATATATATATATATATATATATATATATATATATATATATATATATATAGAAAAGAAATTTAATCTTTGCAGATTAGTTAAATAGTAAACTCTTAAATATTGGGGAAATCTGCAAGAAATACTCTAATGTGTATCAATTGTTTCGCCGAACGTTTTCGCCAAAGAGAATTAATTTGGCTTCTTCAGGGCTGAAAGAGAATAAATTATAATTAGCTACCATATATTATCTATTAAAACATTATTGATCTTACCGTAACTTAGAATTGTAGAGTTAGTATATTAAAAAACTTTGCTAGTAACATAGTGGTGTTTTTTGTTACTATGTGCAAAAAAAGTTTTTTATAAGAATTGAAATGTATGGTAGCTTCGAACTTGACACGTAAAGGCTTACCCAAGGTTAATCGAAAAACCCAATGCAACTACATTTAAAAGGAGGTAATTCTTTGAAATGTCGGCAATAACTAAATTTTTGATTTTAAATAGTTAAAAGTGAGGTTCTGTTTAAGCCAGAACGCAAGCGCTGACAACTTCATTATAATTGGTATGAATCTTTATGTCGTTAAGGTTCATTGGTAAAAACGAATGAATTTAAATCCCAGTAAGGGAAATATTATTTTGATTTTCTTTATTTAATTATATTATATTGTTCATGTATTATTGAATCTTATTGAGACGTATCTAAGAAAAGCAAGGGAATGTTATATATTTTTTGTTAATGAAAATTAATTATAAAGGTATGTTAGTTGTTAATGGATATATCAGTCAAGTTAGTAATCTGTGATATAGTATTGTTCTTGGTATCTGATTTAAGTAACAGGTGGTATATATCGCTTAGATTCTTGATGTCACTCTTAACATTAATGGAGAAATCGTTAAGAAAAATATAAGACATTTCAATGAACTCTCTTTTAGATTTATTGTTCTCACGGTGGAGAATTGTGGTGTTGGTATAGTCCATGAGATGACCAGTGGAATGGACATGTTTGGCTAATGCACAACGGTCAGGGTGAAGTCGAGAATCACTTTTGTGTAGTGTAATACGTGATTTTAATAATTGAGATGTTTGACCGATGTAGGAATTGTTGCAAGAGAGACATGGAATGTTGTAGACAATATTACTAAGCCTATCTATGGGAGTCTTATCTTTTATCTTAGAATAAAGATTATTAATTGTTAGGGCTGATCTACAAGCTACATTAAGTTTAATGTTGTTATTATTATTGCCAAAGCTATTTTCAACACTTTTCAGAATCCTTGTTAACCCCGGAGTGATATCTCTGAAATATGGTAATGAAAAATATTTGTTTATAGGAGTATCAGAGACTGGGTTCCCACTTAAGACATCAGGATCAGCATTGTTAGTCGCGAAGGAAGGTGAAATATCTTCGTCATGGATAGTATTAAACAAAATCTTATTAACTAATGGTGTTGGATAAGCGTTTGAAATAAAAAGTTTCTGTAGGATTTGTAGGTTTTTTGTATGAAATGAAGGATCTGACAGTTTTGTTACTCTATTTTTCATCTGTTTGATTAAGTTGACTTTGGTAGAATTATTATGGTATGAGTTGTAGTTAAGGTATCTACCAGAATGGGTCGGTTTTTGATACCAATCTATTTTGATGTTGTTGGTTTCCCTGATCATCCTTATGTCGAGAAAGGGGACGGACCAATTACCATCTTCCCTCTCTATAGTGAACTGGATGTAGGGGTCATAACCATTAAAAGTGTCTAATAGTTCATCTACCTTTTTTTTTTTTTTTTTTTTTTATTTTTTTTATTGTCATGTCGTTCTAAAGGTATAACACCAAAACACATTGTTCATGCCACCTCCTCTGTCCAAAACTATATTCACAGAAATGGTTTCTGGCAATTGCAGGGATGTCAACAAATTATCAGGTTAGATAGCAAACTTTTAAATGTTGAGATTGCAACCAATCATAGAGTTCTCAAACAGTTAGAAAAATCAATCACTGAACAAAAAACCGAAATCATTAGATCAACCTCGGAATATGATTGGATGCAATTTTCACATATTCAATCTATTAGATATAATAAAATATTTTATTCAATTAAATCAGACAATATCAAAAAAATTAACTCACTATATCAGTCCTGTTGTAAATCTGTTCTTAAAACTGATCCAAAATGGATTAAAAACTTATCTACCACAACTATTCCTGATGATATTCTAGGTTTCTTGGCATTAGGAAATAAATTTAGCATCGAACCAAAGTTAGGAAAAGATTTTCAAGTAAAAACACTTTTAGCAGACTTAGAATACATAATTTCTTCATTGCCATCTGAATTAGAACAAAACTTAATCCGATCTAGAACCACCAACATTATCACTAATCACATTTTGAATACTTCTAAATCTTCTAATACTTTTTTTCATAACTTATATACTAAAACTAAAAAATTTCTTAAATACAATCCTGAGCTCTTAGTGACAAAAGCAGACAAAGGTAATGTTACAGTCATCTTAGAAAGAACTCACTACTTACAACTGTGTTCTTCTCTTATAGATAATGATAGATCTTATGTTTCACTTACATCCAATCCCACTTCTTCTCTGCAAAGGAAATGCAACACATTAATCGCATCCTTAGCCTCTTCCAATGAGATTGACCGTAACACAAAGAAAAAACTAACAACATATAATGGGAACATTGCAAAGTTTTATGCTTTGCCAAAAATCCACAAACCAACACTATCGGTTCGTCCCATAGTAGCTTCCATTGGAACACCCACTGAAAATATCTCAGCTTTTGTTACAGACATACTTACTAATGCATATAATTATGAAAGTCAATATTACATTAAAGATTCTTTTGAGATGGTAAATAAATATAATGGCTACATACTTCCATCAAATTATGTCCTCGTTAGCCTTGACGTTGTATCCTTATTTAGCAATGTTCATCTAGGAATATGTTTGACATCAATAGAGATCAACTGGGACCGTATTAGAGGTTGTTGTTCCATGTCTTACGACAGATTCATCAGCATCGTCGAATTTCTCTTTAACAACACTTACTTCTCATTTAATGATAAATTCTATCAACAAACTTTCGGTACCCCTATGGGAGCTAAGATTTCTCCTATCATTGCAACTTACGTTATGGATTATGTATTAGACTCAGTCATTCCTTTACTATCCTTTAATATTCCATTTATTAAAAAATATGTTGATGATATCATTTTGGCTATACCCAATGACAAGGTAGATGAACTATTAGACACTTTTAATGGTTATGACCCCTACATCCAGTTCACTATAGAGAGGGAAGATGGTAATTGGTCCGTCCCCTTTCTCGACATAAGGATGATCAGGGAAACCAACAACATCAAAATAGATTGGTATCAAAAACCGACCCATTCTGGTAGATACCTTAACTACAACTCATACCATAATAATTCTACCAAAGTCAACTTAATCAAACAGATGAAAAATAGAGTAACAAAACTGTCAGATCCTTCATTTCATACAAAAAACCTACAAATCCTACAGAAACTTTTTATTTCAAACGCTTATCCAACACCATTAGTTAATAAGATTTTGTTTAATACTATCCATGACGAAGATATTTCACCTTCCTTCGCGACTAACAATGCTGATCCTGATGTCTTAAGTGGGAACCCAGTCTCTGATACTCCTATAAACAAATATTTTTCATTACCATATTTCAGAGATATCACTCCGGGGTTAACAAGGATTCTGAAAAGTGTTGAAAATAGCTTTGGCAATAATAATAACAACATTAAACTTAATGTAGCTTGTAGATCAGCCCTAACAATTAATAATCTTTATTCTAAGATAAAAGATAAGACTCCCATAGATAGGCTTAGTAATATTGTCTACAACATTCCATGTCTCTCTTGCAACAATTCCTACATCGGTCAAACATCTCAATTATTAAAATCACGTATTACACTACACAAAAGTGATTCTCGACTTCACCCTGACCGTTGTGCATTAGCCAAACATGTCCATTCCACTGGTCATCTCATGGACTATACCAACACCACAATTCTCCACCGTGAGAACAATAAATCTAAAAGAGAGTTCATTGAAATGTCTTATATTTTTCTTAACGATTTCTCCATTAATGTTAAGAGTGACATCAAGAATCTAAGCGATATATACCACCTGTTACTTAAATCAGATACCAAGAACAATACTATATCACAGATTACTAACTTGACTGATATATCCATTAACAACTAACATACCTTTATAATTAATTTTCATTAACAAAAAATATATAACATTCCCTTGCTTTTCTTAGATACGTCTCAATAAGATTCAATAATACATGAACAATATAATATAATTAAATAAAGAAAATCAAAATAATATTTCCCTTACTGGGATTTAAATTCATTCGTTTTTACCAATGAACCTTAACGACATAAAGATTCATACCAATTATAATGAAGTTGTCAGCGCTTGCGTTCTGGCTTAAACAGAACCTCACTTTTAACTATTTAAAATCAAAAATTTAGTTATTGCCGACATTTCAAAGAATTACCTCCTTTTAAATGTAGTTGCATTGGGTTTTTCGATTAACCTTGGGTAAGCCTTTACGTGTCAAGTTCGAAGCTACCATACATTTCAATTCTTATAAAAAACTTTTTTTGCACATAGTAACAAAAAACACCACTATGTTACTAGCAAAGTTTTTTAATATACTAACTCTACAATTCTAAGTTACGGTAAGATCAATAATGTTTTAATAGATAATATATGGTAGCTAATTATAATTTATTCTCTTTCAGCCCTGAAGAAGCCAAATTAATTCTCTTTGGCGAAAACGTTCGGCGAAACAATTGATACACATTAGAGTATTTCTTGCAGATTTCCCCAATATTTAAGAGTTTACTATATATATATATATATATATATATATATATATATATATATATATATATATATATATAGAATTTAAAATCAGAATTTAAAATCAATATTCCATATATTACACTTCTCCAAGAAATTAACGCACCACTTCAATAAATCAATTTTATTTGTAAACAGGCAAAGAATAAAAAATAAAACTTACAAATAAAACAAATTTATTCTACATTTTATTAGTAATTATAACAATTTGTCTAACCATCAGAAAATGTTGAAGTACAGGGGGAAAAAACTAAAACGAAAAATTCTAAAAAAATAATGATAAAAAAAGTAAAATAAAATATGAAAAAAGTCTTAATAACGAGTGTTTCCACCTCTACTACGTATAACAGCCTCACATCGTTGGCCCATACTTAAAATTAATTGCCGTATTTCATTTTGGTCTAGTTCTCTCCAAATCTGGATCAGCCTCTCTCCCACTTCCTGTAAGTTGTTTGGTTGGATCGGTGTCGCTTTTAATCGCCTATCAAGGATATCCCAGAGATTTTCAATAGGATTTAAATCCGGAATATGTGCTGGCCATTAAATAGTGTTAATTTCTACCTCTTTTAGATAATTTCTGACGATCTGTACAGCGTGAGGTCTGGCATTATCTTACATTAGTAAGAAATTTTCACTTTCAGCTATAACAGTTCCATTTTGTATGACCACTAGGTCCGTACGTGCGGTCAAAGAAATACCACCCCACACCATAACGGATCCTCCACCAAAAAATGTGTGAGAAGTTACACTGAGCATATCGTTCGTTGAGTCGTCGCAACACACGACACGAACACGTCTGTCGTTATTGTACAAGCAAAATCGGGATTCATCAGTAAATAGCACTCGTTCCCAGTCAGCCTCTAACCAATTAACGTGTTCTCTGGTAAAATGTAGTCTCCCCCTTCGATGCTCTGAAGTTAATAGAGGACCTCGGGCGGCAATCCTAGGTGGTAAGTTGTATTCCCTAAGTCGCTGGCGAACAGTTTCAGTACTAATTTGTATAGCATGCACGTCTCGAAGCTGAATTTGTAGACTTCCATGTGTTACAAAACGTTGTCAAGAGCAGAAATTCTTAAAAATCGATCTTGAATAGGGGTAGTTACCCGGTTTCGTCCTTGCCCTGGTCTGCGAGTATGATCACCTGTTTCGAGGAATCTTTTTAACACCCGTGAGACGGATGTGTGGGACACATTAAACCGACGACCAATTTTTCGGTAACTCCAACCTTCTTCCAATAATCAACAATTAAACAGTAGAAAAATCAAATTCGTGAACACTTGGAAATTAGTATATTTATAGAATTAGTACATTTTTTGCTTCTTTTTGTTTTGTTGCAAAAAAACTATAGCGATAAAACACAGTCAATAAATAGAGTGTACGAATAGCATATACAAGGGGCTGGCAAAATATAACATTACAATGAAAATTTTTATTAACGGTAATAAAATATTTTAATATTTCAAAGTGGTGCGTTAATTTCTAGGAGAAGTGTATATACAAGATTTATTGAAAGTTGTGAAAATTTCCTACTACACTCTGGATATTTTGTATACTTACTCTGAGTCTTTTTTATACTTATATAATTGAATATATTTTATAATCAATAAAAGAATCTGACAGCAATAGGTACTATGTGTATGAAATTAAGCCGAAAGAAGGATATTTGATTGTTCGGATGGAGGAGGTGCGGCTAGTCTGCTGTTATATTTCTTCAAACGTAACGGTGGGCGAGTACGAGATGAAGATGGACGAGATGATGCAGGAAGTGGGAAATACAGGAGGAGAATACGTAGTGCTGCGTAGTGGGGATCTCCCATTACCGATACTTGCGGCAGGATACTAACTGACTGGGTGGGTACTCTAGACCTAGTGATTCTGAACACAGGTCTGGAACCTACGTTTGTTAGGAGAGGTACAGGTACGTACATCGACGTGACCATGGTGACACAAGGAATAGCGGCGAAAGCAAGAGGCTGAAAGGTTTTGTCAGACTACACAGGAACTGAACATCAGTACATCGAGTTCTCGATAACCGGAACGGGGACCACTAACGCGGTCCGTGCGTCCCGCGGGACGTCGGGAGACAAATGCGGCGATGGGAATGACTGGAGAGTATACGAGGAGCTGATTAAATGGAGAGTGAGCATAATGCAGGGTCAATCACTGACGCGACGGTGGAAAGACTGGAGAGAGTTATTAAAGAAGCGATAGAAGGAAGCAAGATAGGTCGCCAAGACGTCAACAGGATACCATACTGGTGGAATGCGGACATCGAGGCACTAAGAAATGAACGTATAGCAATGAGAAGAAGGTTAACGAGAGCAAGAGGTAGAGCAGGGATCAACCCTCAGGTCATCAAGGAGATCGAGGAAATGTACCGCGCAAGGAAGAGGGAACTTTATAGGAGATCCGTACAGAAAAAAGAAGGCACTATAAAGAGCTGTATGAAAAGCTGAATGAGGACATTTAGAGTCAGAGATACAAGATCGTCATGAAGCAGTTCCATGCGTATCTTCCTTACGAAATGCATATGGACAAGAAGCTTGAGGTAACACGAGAGCTCTTTCCGAACAGCAGATAGCATGCTGTATGGAGAGATGAAGGAGCTGATCGGGCTGTATCCTTTACCATGGATAAACTTATAGAGGCATTAGGTTCACTCAAGATGCGTGGGTCCGTCAGACTGGATCAGATACCACCTGAGGTGGTGAAGGATCTAGGACGGGCGGAGCCTGCGTTGCTTCTGGAACACATGAATGCACTGCTGGAAGTACAAACCTTTCCTGAGCCTTGGAGGACATCGAGGTTAATACTGCTCCCCAGGGTTAGGGAAAAGTATCGCCCCATCTGTCTTTTTCCATGCATCAGTAAGCTGTATGAAAGGATGCTGCGAATACGCATAGACGACATGATTGAGAGGTCAGGTGGTTTATCTCGAAGGCAATTTGGTTTTTGTAAAGGGAAAAGCACTATTGATGCAAACATGTGTGTACTCGAAGCATTGCGCATGAACATCACTGGGCGACCCTGCTGTTGTTTGATGTTAAGAATTCATTCAATAAGTTGCAGTGAAACGAGGTTATGAAGGCAATGGAGGAGAGAGAAATCTTGGTTACCTGATGAATGTAGTGGCGGAGGATCTGCCCGAGAGAAGGACTATGGGAAGCCATCATTCTGAAGGGGTAAGGGAACAGGTAAAGTGTTGAAAAGCAATGCGCGGGAGCGTGTCTAACACCCAAGAAACAAGTAAAGTACCTAGGAGTGACATTGCACCAGAATGGAAAATGGGGAGAACACGGAAATGGGACTGTGTCTGCGGCAACCTTGTGGACCATCACTGGATTTGTTCCGTAACGGGGAAAAGAAAAGAGCTCCAAACATCCAACAAAGACAGCTGGACCAACGGCAGAGGTAAGAGTGAAATATGCTAGAGGTTGAAACTAAAAAACTGGATCAGACTGTATGGGTTAGAATGTGTGAGTCAGACTGTGGGAAAGGAGGAAATTCCCGTCTAGTGCTTTCGGAAGTGATGCCGGCCTTACAGCAGCCATTCCGCTTCCGGATCGCTGGATGACAGAGGAGAGTCTGGTTTATTAGTAGGTAGGCGTTCGGCGTAGACTTGGCGACGAGAGGGCATTTTAAAGTACCTCGGGAACTATCGCCGGGAGTACGAAGAACGAATCCTGCACTAAGGTCAGTTAGACGGCGTCCTGGACTGAGATGTCTTTTGAATTTTCCAGACCCCCTCTCTATAAGGACAAAAAAAAGTTACTATGTGCATATTTTTCTTTTTGGAATTCCATACGACTATTATTGAATCAATGGCACCAATATCTCTTGAAAAAGGTTAAATATTCCATTTTTTAATTATCAAAATTATGAAAATATTGAATCCCTATACTAAGTAAATGAAAATATGTATACACCTACTTTTATAATAACTTATTACCAACTATTTACAATATTTCCTCAGTATATAGACCACTGTCTGTTTACTTCATTTTAACCTTTTAAAAAAGTCTTTATCATTATAAAAATTAAAATGTTCAATTTTGCATCAAATATTATATTCTCGCACATTCTCGCAGTTTATAAACATTAAACATCATACTGATCATTCTCTTGGATTTCATTAAATCTTTTAATATCCATGTCTCTAACTTACACTAAACAACAATATTTAGGTTATATTTTTGATTAATAATAACTAGACTTCGGCAAATATGCAAATAAAAATGTAGAAAATATGCGCATAAATATGCACGTGTTTACCCGAAAATATGCAAATATTTTACAAAATATGCATACAAATAAATAAAAAAATCGTAAAATAGTAACAATTTTATTTAAAAAAAAAGTGTACAAAACTAAATATTTCCTACTATTCATTAAGATTTACATTTATTTTAAGTAACTACATCATTTTTAAGTATGAATAAACTTATTTAGAATTATGGTAACAATAAATGACCAAGTGGTGTTCAAAATTTTCTAACAAAAACTTGTGGCTTCTGTCTGAGTATATATATTTATATATGGAAAAACTTCGTTCAACATCAACTGATGTAACGGGAGCATTTTTCAAACTAACCAAAACATTTGGTTCTAAATTAATTGTTTCCGAAATATTTCCAGCTAGAACACTGACTACTTCAGAAAGAATATGGTAACCTTTATTTTTTTCCATAGTAGCTTCAAATTTTTTTAAAATATCTTTTCCAATATTACCTCTAACGTTCCGACAACATGACGCAAATTCTTTTATTAATGCTGTACTTTCGAACAATGACAGTTTTGGTGATTCTAACTGAGTAATTGTTTTTTGAACAAAACTAAAATTTGATTTTATAAATGAAAGTTCTTGTTGAAGCAAGTTACTCTGAAAAGTTTGTTTAGAATCCAAAAGAGATTGGGAACTTTCACCTGTTAACGTATCAATTATGTTCTTTATTTTAACAAAATGATCTGCATAAAAATTAGCTGCTTCTAACCATGTTCCCCATCGCGTTAAAATAGGTTGTGGTGGAAGAGGAATGTTAGGTAGCATTTCTTTATAAAGTTGAATTCTTATAGGAGATTTAAGAAATACTTTTTTGACACTGGATATCATGGTATTTACAAGAGGAAACTTTTTTCGTATTTCCTCTGCAACTCTGTTTAATCCATGCGCTACACAAGTAACATGTATTAAATCTGGGAAAAATATTTTTAAATTTTGTCCTGCTTTCACCATATAAGGAGCAGCATCCGATAAAATAAGCAGTAATTTATTAGAAGGAATAGTTGTCGGAAGAAAAAAAGTTGCTAATGTTTCTTGTATAAAACGCGAAATTGTTAAAGCATTTGTTTTCTCAAGTTGCTGGCATGAAATAAGATGAGATTTTGGTAAGGTATCTTCTTTAAGAACACCAATCAATAAATGAGCAATATACTTTCCTGAGGAATCAGTGGTTTCGTCTACAGATATGTAAAAATAATTATCTGCAATTTCTTCCTTAATATTAATTAACACCGACGAGTATAGCCCGTTCACATTATTTCTTCTTAGAGACCGATCACTTGGAACATTAAGTTTGCAATATTTTTTTAGAAACGAACTAAAATTTACATTTGCTAATTTTGAAAGCGGTATGTTTGCAGACACTAATGCGCGACACAAGTCTTCATTAAAAGTTTCTTGCTCATCTAATTTTTTTGAAGTAGATTGGAAACATTTAGCCATTGAAGTTTGATGTTTTCCTCCTATTTTTCCTTTTTTTGCAATGTGTGAAGCAGTTCTCACATGTTGGTCTATCTGAAATTTCTTCTCACATGCTATCTATAAATAAAAATAAAAACCTTTATTTTAACCCAACCTTTAAAATATAAAAATATACAAGGTGTTTTTGGTTAATCAAATAACTGGTTTGGAAAAAAAAACACTCGCTAAGTGTTTTAAATGCAGTATTAATCCACAAATTAGTTTTTGTTACTAACCATTAGTATATCATATAACTTATTTTAAAATTCAACAAAAGTTTTTTTTTTTTGTTAATTCAATTACAATAAAAATAATTGTGTTTTAGAATAGCTGACTTCATAAAAAAAAGTAAAGGTGAAAAATTTTTCTAAATACACACCATTGTATTGTACCATGGACAATTTTTTCTCACTAAAGGAAGCTATTTTTCATTTAAAAACAACCTACGAGTACTAAATTTCAAGTAAATACGTTTATTGGTTTTAAAGTTATTGTTGTTATTAACTAAAAGAATTTAATTTTTTTTAATTTTAACACCCTGTATCTCGAAAAGTAAATAAGTTTGACCCCTTATTAACTATATCGTTTTGTTCAATTTTTCGAGAAGTATCTACAGTCAAACGTTGTAAGTGTCATTTGGAAACACCCTGTATGTATGAAATATTAGATATTTAATAGAAAATATTAGATACTTACAATTTTGCCACAGACTGAACAGTAGATTTTTCCCATATCCATAGACAGCTCTTTATAAGGTTTAATCCAAGTTGAAGCACTGGTTGTTTTAGGCATTATAAAATCACAATCTTCCTTTTTGTTACGCACAACGAGTGTTTACGCTTTGAATATCAAAACAAAAATGATTTACAAATCTGAGCATCAAATTAGAAATGTTTAGGTACCTAATTCAATAAACTGGGAGATTTTGGAAAATCCCTAAATTAGGAACAAAACTATTAGCCGTTTACCTGATGTTAAGATACAATAAATTGTAGATAGATTTGGGGATTAGATCTTAAAATGCAAATGAGCCAACCCTTAGCGATTATCCAATAACTGAATGCCTCAGTGACCGAGACTTTCTAAGAATGTTGAGGGCTACTTAAATTGATCTTCTTTGAAATTGTAAATGTTTTGTACCTGTAGAGATTACGTACTTAGATCATTTCTTGATTGAAATGACTACAAAATTTTATACAAGAATTGAAATAAATTGGTATGTTTAAAAAACAGTATAAAAATCTGAACTTTTATGCACTTTATGCAAACTTTTATACAAATATGCCAAAATATGAAATATTTGCATAAAATATGCACAATATGCAAAATATGCAATATGCATATTTGCCGAAGTCTAATAATAACAAACTACAATAAACACAATTTATTTTCCATAAAACTTTTTATTCGGTAATTTATTTGGCAAATAAATATTTTATATTTTATATGACAGATAATTTTAATTTATTTTACCTATCAGTCATAAAACTTTAAAGTATTTTGTATTAAATCGTACCTTAAAAATAATAATAATATTATTTATTAATTATATTAAAATGTAATTAATAGTTTTTGTATTATTCATTAAACGCATCGTTTAAAAACAAAGTATGATTGAGTTAGGTTCAAATGTCAGTAGTTCAGATTTCTTTGTTCAGATGGCATTAGCATTTTAAATCTAAACTAACATAAAGCTTTAAATTATTTTGTATTAAATTCTACCTTAAAAATATTATTAAAATTAAATAATAATTATATTAATACGTAATTAATACAGTATTATAAATTAAATGTATTGTTTCAAGAACAAAATATGATTGAAATGTCAAATAGTGGCAGTTAAGATTTCTTTCCTAGATGACGTCGTTAGTTTACTGGAAAAACAGTGTAACTTGTCATTATAGCCTTTTATATAGATAGATTGGACTGTATCGAAACACGGGTATTACTTTATGCGTTTAGCTTTGATTTATATAAAAATATGCAAAACGTTTAATAGTTGGAACAAATATGATCTGTGCATATTTGCCCAAGTCTTGCTGCAATTTGCTAATTACAGATACCGCATCGTTGCAGCGTCTTTCACTTCTGAGTCTTTGTTATTCATCTGATTCATAAAGTATTTTTGTCAACCTTTTGCTATCCATTTCAAAATAATAGTACAGCACTATTTGTGCCAATCTGATATTAAAATCCTGAATTGAAGGTAAACCAGAAGTAACAAAATCCATACAGTCTTTATTTTAAGTAAAAAATCTTGTTTTTACAAACAATGTTTCAAAATAATTATTTGTGATTCATAATTTGTAAGTATTTGAGTAATAATCGTGATTTTAAATCACGGTTAGAAAAACTGGTTTATTTGCATCAATTTTGTTCATATATTAAAACAACATAAAAAAGTACTTTTGAGTGGGTGTATTGATATATTGATAGTATCTATCGAGGTGTTTTCTGCCTATAACAATATATATTTTGTTAATATTCTAGCCTTGACCTGAAAGATCTTTCCGAAATGTCCTGCTTTCAAAAAGTTAAACTAATATTTTATTTTTGCTATTGATATATAATGGGAATCCGATCTTCAAGGTAGGAAATGGTTGCAAGATTTTTGCAATTTGGAAAAATAATACATTATTTTTGTTGCAGTTTTATCAAAATTCTACCAATCACTGGTCTACAATTTTTTTTAAGTCTCCTTCAAATACAGATCAAACACAGTTTTTTTATATGATAAAGTACTGAGATTTCGGCTGCCCGATGGCAAAACACAGTAATTGCATTTTTACAACAATGGAGAGAATTTCTGCCATATATATGCATATGCCATACTATCAAAAGATGTCATGACATAAACTAAGTTTTACTATCCTGTCCAAAATTTTTAAAATGTATTGTTCATTATTATATTTTATATTTGTGTTATTAATGTTGAGTGTCAAAGTTTATTTTAATAATAATCTCAACGACTATGTCTCGATAAAGGAATAAAACAATTCCGAAAGCTCGACAAAAAGTCAAAAGATTGTTTCTCTAACATCTCGGCCAACCTTCTGACTGCAGCCCTAATAAACTGGTGGTTTTATATATATATATATATATATATATATATATATATATAATAAATATGCTTTATAAATTTCTAATAAAGATACTTTATTTATAAAACACGATCACAAGTTCTATAAAACACATTTTTAAAATCCAATCATTTAGAAAATAAAATCGAATTCAGTGATTACCAACCACACAATAGATATTCAAGTTGTTCTCGACACAATGTCTGGCTCCCAACCAATCCGACATACATATAAAATACAATAATCCCGCGACAGCGTCCCCCAGGAGTGTATTTTTCTATTTATGCTGTAATGGACTGTACGATGATATACCTGCAAGATAAAAACAAGATACAGCCAGTAGAACGGTTTAAATGTGTGCACTACCGATATCGGGGGCTTTCCGTATGTTGCCAGCGACTTTTCCAGACTTTTCCTCTCTTATGCGAGATAAAAGAGGATTTTCTGTGAAGTTTAGTCTAGGGGCTCGTTCACATATTAAATTATTATCTTAACATAATTTAAAATACCTCGACAACTATGGCCATTGGTAACAGGAAGGCAGATATCGAGCACAATTTATTAATTAAATCTTGCCCAAGTACTTGAGCTTCCTAGAGCATCTTCAGTGACATTTCGTCAATTTTGGCCTATCCAACAAACATGCAATGTTATAAACATAAAATTATACAGTACCCTACACTACACAAGGACAAACAGCTTAAATTTTTTTAAAAAAATAGGCCAAGCTACATTATGGTTGGCATCAGGAGAGGGAATCCTTTGGAAACTGTATTCTTCTTTTTCCTATGCCGTCCCCATTAACGGAGGTTGGCGACCACATTTTTAAAAGCTTCTCTGTCTTTTGCAACGTGGAATAATTCGTCTACAGTCATGTTTGTCTAGTCTCGAATATTTCGCAGCCATGACTTCCTCTGTCTACCTATTCCCTTTTTGCCATCGACTCTACCCTGCATGATGACCTGCTGAAGACTATATTTGTCATTTCTCAGTATGTGTCCAAGGTATGCAGTCTTGCATACTTTTATTGTTCTCAACAATTTTTTGTCTCTACTCATCCTTCTCAGCACTTCCTCATTGGTGACCCTGGCAGTCCATGGAATTCTCAACATTCCCCGGTATATCCAAAGTTCAAAGGCTTCAAGCTTCTTAACTATTTGCGCTTTTAGTGTCCATGTTTCTACCCCGTACAATAGTTGCGACCAGACGTAACATTCAACAAAACTCAGTCTCAGCGCAGTATTCAGATTTTTGTCACAGAACAATTGCTTGAATTTTGAAAATGCTGCCCTTGCCATTTCTATTCGTACCCTGATCTCTTGGTCTGGATCCCAGATATTTATATTTTGTCACTCTCTCTATTTGCTGTCCACCAAGAGTAAGTTGTTCATTATTTATTGGACTCCTATTGGAAACCATTGGTAAGTTTGGTGTGGTTAATTCGGAGTCTTCTAATAATTGATGCTTCTCTTCTAGTTAGGAAGTCCAGGGAGAGATGACCAATGTGGATTTCATGAAGAGTTGTTTTGCTATTTTGCCATAAGTTTTGCCAAGTATCCTCTACTGACATTTTGAAAATGAATTTGAGATCGTTAGCTAGTTAAATTGAGGTAACTCCAGTACTATGGTTGGTAGCTTCTTTGACAAAATGATCTGCTGTTTCATTACCAGTAATTCCAGTATGAAAAGGCAGCCATATGAGAGCGACGGTTACATAGTAGGAAGAGAGATTTCAGTATATATCATGAATGTTTTGAACTAATTGGTGGTCAGTGAAAATGGATAGATGAAAGGGAATCTGAGCAAATGGCAATATGTCTATTTTGATGGGAGATGCATTTAAAAGCCAATTTTCGTGATATAACATAATCGTCAAATACTTAAATATCCTTACATTTCTGTATATTCCATCACAAAAATTGCAATATGTTTATAAACAAACTTAACAAATTCTAAGACAAATGTATATTATCCACAAGGAATCTAAGTTCCTGTAGTTGACTGTATACCATATATAACAAAATTTTTTATTAAAAATCCTTTATAAATGGTATATAATTTAAAAACCCAATCGGGCTATATCACAAAACGTTTTCGGAATCCATATTCCATCATCAGTGCACTAGGTGGATATACATGTATTGAGCCACTGAATATGTAGGTAAAAACCCGTTAAAAATTGTTTGTTTAAATTTAGTTTATATTATATGGTGGTAAATATTATGATGTTAAAGTTACCAGTGGATTTGCTAACATGGCGACGTATGACTCCACGCGAAGTTGCTGGTCCTGAGACGATGTGTCTACGAGGACTTAGAGTTGCTTTCATCAACACTTATTGTAAATGTGATTTTGGCTGTTTTTTTTGTTATTGACTTTAATTTTTAATTTTGTCAACCAATTCTCTAATGTATGCAAGTAATTTTCCAGCTTTTCAGGTGTGATCTATGGGTCTTTGTCTGCAAAAACGGCTGTATCATCGGCAAAACTCGCCACTGTAAAGTTATCTGTAGTAAATATGTCAGCAGTAATGATTAGGTACAGAAAGGGACCGAGGGCACTTCCCTGAGAAACTCCGGATTGGATTGAGTGATACGTTGAGAAATCATTATTGATTTTTACTTGAATCAAACGTCCGTTAATATATGACTTCAGGATACGATACATATCGCTAGGCAGTAAAGATTTTAATTCATATAGCAAACCGTTGTACCAGACTTTATCAAAAGCCTGCTGAATATTGAGAAATACTAAGACACACATAGTTGTTTTTCTTCCAAACATTTCTTGATTTTATTTACTACACACTATTGGATTGTTGGATATTTTTGACGGAAACCAATTAGAAACCATTATATAATATAATAGTAAGCATGAGAACTGCTTTTCTGGGTAGATGTTTTAGAATTCTCCCATCGATTAAATCGTAACCTAGGGATTTGTGAGAGTTGGTACTCATTATTATTCTGCGAACCTCAAATGGCGAGAATTCTTCTATTGAAGATGATAGTTGCTAAGGTGTATCTATGTTGCCGAGAGGGGGCATTTGGGCCTGTAGGACCCATCGCCGGCTCTTCGGGCTTCTTCCTATCCCCGGAATTGGATCGGGTATTCACCATCTTTGGTTTGTCGCTGGTAGAAAGGTTAAATACCACCGCTGTTATAAATAACAGTTCCAGTGACAAATATCTGTTATAGGTAACGGTTCCAAGGAACAGTTACAAAGTAACTGACTTGGAAGAAACAACTTAGGACAGAAATATAGATAAATGAAATATGTAAATGTGAGAGTAAAATATGGAAATATTTCTAAGTGTTTCTTGACTCACGGAAGAAACGACTTAGAGTGGAAAAATAAAATACTCAAAATATAAAACGGGAAATGCAAAAATGAAACAGATTATAGAAATATGTCTAAGTGTTTCTTGACTTACGGAAGAAACAACTTAGAACAGAAAATAAACAAGAGAATCAAATATAGTAAAATAAATGCACAAATATTTATAAGTGTTTCTTGACTTACGAAACGACGATAATAGAAAATAAGAAATATCAAATATAGAAAAGATGTGAAAATATTGCTAAGTGTTTCTTGACTTACGGAAGAAGCAGCTTAGCAAAAAATGGAAAAATGAAATAGACAAATATATAAGTATTTTCTTAACTTACGGAAGAAAATATCTTAGGTAAAATATCAGAAATAATAATGCGATATAAAAATATTTCTAAGGGTTCTTTTGACTTACCGAAAAAGAACGACTTAGACACACAATAAAATAACAAGTCAGATATTAGAGAAATACTTCTAAGAGCTCTTTGACTTACCGAAAAGAACTACTTAGATACAAAGTACAAAATCAAATATATAAAATAGAAAAGGCAAGATAAATATTCCTAAGTGTTCTTAACTTACGGAAGAACAGCTTAGATACAAATACAAGAAAATAAACAATCAAAATAATCAAATAAAATATCAAACAATCAGTACATGAACAAATATAGATCAATGTAATATTCTAACCTAAAAAGGTCTAAATATACAATAATGCTAAAATAAAAACGGTATATAGGAAATCAGAAATAAAACAATAACTTAGTTGGAACAATAATAGCACCGACTAGGTCTACAGTAGAAGAGGCAAGCTCGACTGACCGATGAGAGAAAATCTACCTGCTTTTATGTAAAACAAATCCTTTGTTTTACGTAGCAAAAGTGGAATTTCCCTGCATCGAGTCAATTAGAAATTTGGATTTGGCCAAACTTGGAATTCCCAAGTATTTTGACCAATATCCAAATTCCTTGATGCGTCCGGCACGGCTGTCAGCTCCCGGCTGACACGCCTCCGGAGGACATCTATTCCCTAATTACGTCCTTTATGTTTTAACCTAAATTTGGAATAAATATATTTTCTAAATATTCTGCATTTAGCTCAGTTGTCGTTATTAGTAATCTTTATTTATTGTTTAGTCTTTCTTTTTTTAGCTCGCATTTCAAGATACTTTCTGTTTGTTAGATTTATCTGAAGGACAAAAGTTTTTGATGAAAGTAAATGCATGGCAAAAATAAAACAAAAATTATAAAAATATTCTGTTGCGTGTCGAGAGTTTCATATCAATTTAAGGTTAACAATGAATATCTTCAACATAGGGAATAAATAGCTACTGTAGAATAAATCCTGCACCAATTCTATTGTGAAACTTATGATTCATAAATCTTGGTGTAGACTCTACAACATAGTGCAGATATGGCGCAAAGATCTGCACGCTAGCAAGCCCCAGCTTCCAAACTAAGGCATAATGCGGCAATCGATATATCGTACAAGATTTTCATTTCATAATAAAATGGAGCTTCGGGGGAGAGGTACTTCACAGAAGTATGCGCTTTTGTTGATTCTGAAAAGCACTTTCAAATAATACTCAGGTCTTTGGGGACGAATACTTCAGAGTTAATTCTTGTTAGAAGTCACGAGGATCCTACTCGGCGGGGCTTCTGCCTGTCAGACTTACTTAAAGTGATAGAAAATAGAAAAATGTATTTTTGAAGTGAATAGCTTTTGTCGGGTTAATTTGTCTTTTGAATAATCCAAATCAGAAAAGGTATATCATAACAGAAGGAATTTTACAGAGTAAAATAGTATTTTTTCTAAATATTACCTTTCGATTCGATAAGATATTTTTACGATAAAATAAAACATGCTAAGGAAATTATACGATCATGATAAATAAGTAAATTTAAGATTAATTTCACATTTCAAATATTATTTGTATCCCTCATCTTCATTGAGTGTTCCTTCATGGATGTGTAATTCTTTTTTGTAATGTTCCACCCATATTCTGCTTATATATTTGGATTCACGTTCGATTTCTTCTTTTAGATACTTTAGTCCTGTTTTTTTAATATGTGGATTGCTTTTAGTCGAATTTTGTCTTTCTTTCACAATATATATATATATATATATATATATATATATATATATATATATATATATATATATATATATATATATATATATATATATAAGGTTCTTGAACTCCTAAGTGGAGCATAGAGCTTCAGTGAAAACGCGCCATCGGGTTCTATTTTGCGCTAAGGCCTTCACCTCATTCCAAGACTTTCCTTGGCCTCTTATCTCGTCCATGATGAATCTTCTCCAAGTTTGTACTAGGCGACCTCTTTTTCTTTTCCCTTGGGGATTCCACTCTAGGGCAGTCTTTGCGATACTGGAACTATTTTTTCGGAGTGTGTGACCGATCTAACCCCACTTTCTGGACTTAATTTTATTTTGTACCCTCTTTTGTTCGGTCAGGTGTAGCAGATCTTCGTTTCTGATGGTGTTAGGCCAGAATATACGAACAATTCTTCGTAGAAATTTGTTAACAAAGACCTGCAGTTTGTCTGTGAGAGTGTTTGTCAGTTTCCAGGTTTCACATCCGTAGAGTAGAAGTTTGTCCTTGTAGTATACTCGCTAGATCTCCAAACAGGGTTAAGCGTGCTGTAAGCTTGTTAGGCTTTTCGTATCCTCATACGAATATCATCTTCTGTACCTCCGTTTTCTGTTATGACACTTCCAAGATACGTAAAGTTTTCCACATTTTCAATCTGCATATTGTCGATAGTAAATAGCGTGTTGGTCCTTGCATTTATTCTCATGGACTTGGTTTTACTAATATTAATTTTCAAACCTATTTTATTGGTTTCAGTGGAAAGTGTTTCCAATTGGTAAGCCAGATCTTGGAACCTTGGACCTAATAGGCAGATATCGTCCGCGTAGTCTAGATCGCTTAGGCGTGTGGTTAACGTTCATTGTATCCTTTTTGTGTCAGAGTCTAGTTTGGAGAGTCTATAGCTATGTTAAAAAGAAACGGAGAAAGCACGCCTCCCTGTCTAACTTCAGTAAGTACGTCGAATTCGTCACTGTTGATCCCATTGTGTGTCACGCTGCATTTCGCATCAGTATATAGTGACTTTATAATAAAAATTATTTTTTTGCGGGATGTTTCTTAGCTCTAAAATTTTCCATACAGCAGCGTGAGACAAGCTATCAAAGGCACGTTCAAAATCAACAAAAACCATGTATAGGGGTGTGTTCCATTCAACCGATTCCATCATTACCCTCACAGTATTAATGTGGTCTATGCAGGAGGATTCTGGTCTAAAGCCTGCTTGATTAGCTCGAAACTCAACCTTGTTTGTTATTCCTTTTAAATAATTGATGGATTCGACCGTTACTTGATGGAAATTCATTTTATGTAACAATAAAACACTGAAAACTTTGTTTTCAAAACTTCCACAAAATTTATTTTAAATTCTTATCACTACAGCTGTTTCGGCTGATTGCCTTTCTCAAGTGAGAAAGGCAATCAGCCGAAACAGCTGTAGTGATAAGAATTTAAAATAAATTTTGTGGAAGTTTTGAAAACAAAGTTTTTAGTGTTTTATTATTCTTTTTAGTATGATGGTCGTGAAAATTTTATTTATGACAGTAACCAAGGTTATTCCTCTCCAATTTTTGCACAGTATGAGGTTGCCTTTTTTTGGAAGCTTGATAATGTTACCTTTTTTCCAGCCCACTGGAATGTGGTTGGTTGTTTCCTACACCATAGCATCATAGAATACCTAGCATCTCCTAAAAATGCTCTTTCCATCTCTCTGCTTGGTCATCTGTTGTAGTAAGTAATTCGCCTGTCTTGGATCTTACAATGTTCGAACAGTTGGAACCTTTTTGTGTTAGTCGTCTAGTAAATCTTTCACAATACCTTTCTTCATTTTTTTTTTTCTTCTCAGTTATGCAGTTCCATTCATTTCTCGCTTTTTCATAGTTTTTTCCATTTTGTTTTGATGGATTGCTCAACTATGTGATTTTGGTGATGTTCCTTGTTACTCTTAATGTCCCACATTTTTGCTCATATCAGTTTTTGTTCTTCTTTATTGTTTTCTATTTTCCTACTATTTCCTTTGCTACTTGGTTTATTTTATATACCATTTCTTTCCATCTTTTATTTATGTCTGTTAATTTGATCGTTAAATAGCTTATATTATTACTCATCTGCTGTTAATACTTTTTCTTTACTTCTGATATATTTAGTACATTGAGGTCCCATTTCTCATCCTTTATTTTGGCTTGATATCTTTTTGTCCAGTTAAGCCGGCTCATTTCGGTCATTACCAAAAAGTGGTCTGTATACACTTTTGCTTTTCGCTTGGCATGGCATACGGTAGGACGTGAAGGCGGAGCGAAGTATGCCCTTCTCTCCAGAGGAACTTGCTTACAGGGAAACTATAGACAGAATACCGTTCATCATTTCATCATCCAGCCTCAAGAGTCCACTGCTGAACTTAGGCCTCTTCCTAATGTTTCCAACCCCGTCTATCTTGCGCCGCTCTTATTCAGTTTTTATTAAGTCTTCTTAAATCGTCAGTTCATCTTGTAGGTGGTCGACCGACGCTTCTCTTGTCTTCCCTTGGCCTCCATTCCAATAACCTCTTTGTCCATCGCCCATCTGTCATTATGGCTATGCGTCCTGCCCATCTCCATTTTAGTCTGGCTATCTTCTCGATGATGTCAGTCACTCCGGTTCTTCTCCTCATGTCTTCGTTGGTTATTCTGTCTCGCAGAGTTATCCCTAACATGGACCGCTCCATTCCTCTCTGCGTGACTCTCAGTTCGGTAGCTGCTGCTGATTCTTCTCTTCAGTTCATGAGCCTGGTTATCCCTGCCAATCATAATTTCATGTCCCAGGTATTTATATCTATCTACGAGTTCTATTTCTTTCCCACCAATACTGATGTTCTGGTTGGGTACCAAATTGGTCATGATTTTTGTTTTCGAGATATTTATATTTAACCCTACATTTTCTGTAGCCACAACGAGTTCCTGTACCTTCTCTCTTGCCATACCTAGATATTCAGCTATTATAAGTATACCGTTAGAATACCGAAAGAATACCGTTAGAGGCGGTTAAATGTCTGGAATGACTGGAACCTGCGTGGATTTTGGGACACATAAACGCCCCGTTTAAGGCGCAGCTATTTCCGGAGCCTTGGAAAATCTCGAGGTTCGTATTCCTACCTAAAGGGGCTCGAAAGTATCGGCCTTCTTTCGAGCATAAGCAAGCTGTATGGGATGTGGCGTGAAAGAATCGAAAGGTTCCTAAGGGAGTATGGAGTTTGGGGCGCAACAAGTGGGCGGTTTTACTCCTCTTCGACGTTTGAAACGCTTTTAATGCTTTGCAGTGGTCCTCTGCAGCGAGGAACTGTCTGGCATATTTGATGAATATCATCTCGGATTAACTGTCCGAGAGAAAAATTATTGTTGAGAGAGGCGTGATTGTAGACGTTACGGCTGGAGTGTCCCAAGGGTCTGTCCTTCTTGGCCCGGTACTGTAGAACCTGGCATACGACGGGATCATGGATTGCGAATTGGGAGAGGGGGTTACCCCCTTCGCATTCGCGGATGATTTCGCGCTGCCAATAGCAGCGGGGGGCAGACAAGAACTCTTATTCCGGGTATGGTACACAAGTGTCCTGATCCAGGACTGGATGAATGACCATGGTTTCAGTCTCACGGTGGAGAAGACAGAAGTAATCCTTAAAGGCCCAAAAGAATTGAGTTTGATTGTGCAGGTGTGCCGATCACTCCCACGAAGTACGTTAAGTACCTGGGACTGGTCTCCAGTACGTTCGGGAGGTGGTAGCTGCGCTGTGGAGGATATTGCCCAAAATCGGACCCAAATCTGAAAAGAGGAGGGCGCTTCACGGTGTTTTGCAGTCTGTCGTCCTCTACGCGGCACCAGTATGAAGTGCGGCTGTAGAAACACAGGCGTACAAGAGTCTCTTGGTACGCGTGGACAAAATTAGTCTGCTGTAGATAGCAAGTGCTTACAGGACTGTGTCTGCTACTGATAAAAGAGAGAAAGGATATTTCAACGGAGAAATAGGTAGATACAAGGGCAAAACGTCAGAGTCGAGGAGTGGACCACATCTATTGGGATGTGGCATAGTGAACGAAGTCACTGATACTGAATCTACGGAGCTGGCTAGACTGCGGGCACAAGCGTATAAACTTTTATCCGATGCAAGTACTCAGAACATGGGAGCTTCCTTAGCTACTTGCACAGGTTCAGAAAGGCCGAATTGGACAATTGTCTATATTGTGGGACTTCGGACACTGTGTCACACATCCTTTTAGAGTGTGTCAGATGGAAAAGAGAATGGAATGAGCTAGAGACAGTGTTTGAGTCGGTGAAAGAGATGGTAAAGAAGATGGTGATAAATGAACGCTGGTAAAACAAAATCCACAACTCTATGAGAAAGATGCAGGAGCAGCTATTGAGGAGGCAGAACACTGGGTCCGGAAAGGTAGGAAGAAGGAGAGGTTGACAACACAAGGGTAAAGGCAAGTGTGAATAAGAGAGTGAGAGAGGCGGAAATGGCGCAGGAACTGGAGCGTGTCGATGAGAGTGTCGATGTGATGAGAGTGTCGACTGAGGTGCATACGGACGGCGAAAAATAGCACACGGGCCAACTTACGCGAAGAGGCTGAAATAACAACGGTTGTAAGGTATGTATGTAGGAAGGAAAGCGCAGGAAAAAATCTGGTTAAGCAGAAACGGATGTAGTGGTCAAATGAGTGCGAGAGACAAAAGCTTATGTGTGATGACGAACGACTGAGAATCGGTCAAAAGAAGGACGTGTGGGAGAAATTATGTTCCAACAGACAATCCCATGCACTAGTATGGGAGGAATAGGGTTTAGTTGGTCTCGGCCACATCATAGCTACAGAGAGCAGGGAAGTCTGAACCAGGGCCAAGCTGGTCGAAGTGATTCTGAAGGTTTCTTATTAGTTTTTGGAATGCCCACTGTTGAAAGTGTTTACCTCCGGCTCTGTTTGCAGATTCCCCATTTAGTGATAAAAAATACGCGTTTGATTCCCGGTATGATCTCGTGTGCCCAGTGTTTTTTTTTGACAAGTTCTTTTGTTGCTAAGACGTGGTTTATTTGTTTTTCATTGAAGTCGGCTGGATGTCTCCATGTTCCCTTATGTTTTTTTTGGTGTTTTTGTGAATTTTGTTAAAAAGAAATACCATTTTTAGCAATACAGTGAGTTGTAAAATTCTGTGCTCATTATTGTTTGTTTTTTCATGTATCGTTTTTTCCTGTAACCTACTAGGTCCTTAAGGTACTGCTATTTACCTATCTGTGCATTTATATCATTATTTATTATTCTCCTAGACTTATCCTTTAGCTTTAACCACATGGTCAAACAGAGTGGCCATTCTTTAATTTATGGGGTTAATTTTTTTTGGTATTTGAGAATTTTTTATTTATATAAAATTTCACCCAATTATCTTTTTTTCTCTTTCCCGTTGCACAAAAATGTGTATTCCTTCTTGTTTATTTTAACTGATTTTTCCCATCTTTCTTCTTTTATGAGCTTTTGAGTTTATTGGTTGACAAATCAATTAAAACCAAATAATTTAAACGTACGACAAATAATCAGACAGTCAAAAAGCTTTCACGTCTAAGTTTCGCATAAATGATTGTTTTTTAATATTTCCTCCCTTTCTTCACTGTACTATGAACGCAAAGCTGCCCTAATGAATTTATTTCGCAGAGAATAAGATGAAAAAATGGCGGTTATAAAATTTAATTAAAAATATATAGCTAAGGAGGAAATATTACCGAGAACGGCTATTAAATGCCTTAAGAAGGAAAATATTAATTATCCGACTTCATCATTTTTACGTCGACGCGTCATTTTTTAACTTGACCACAGCCGTGGTAGGTGCGTTCTAGAAATTAATGAAAACAATGCTATTGCCTCCAAAGTAACTAATTAAGTTGTTAAAATTATATGGTTTTAACAAAATTTATGAATAAATAATTTTTTTTCAGTGATCGATTTTCGATAGAGAATGTTTTTAAATTTCATGCTTACATTTCAAAATGATGAATTAAAATCACTGTTAATTTTTTTAACGGACCTTTATTGACTTTAAAAACATGTATTAAGTATTAAAATGCATTCAAAAATAAAGCTTATAATTTACACAAAAAATAGTTAACAAAAACCATCTCCATCACAGTGTTCATGTGAGACGGCCTGCTAGGTATAATAAATAGAGATCAAACAAGAATAAAATGGACTAGACAGAAAACCAAGATTACTGATGTAGTCCATAGAATTAAATCCTGGGTGGGACATTAAGCGAGAAGAACTGACAATAGGTGGTCCACTAGAATTACACTTTGGTATCCAAAAAGAATCAAGAGACCAAGAAGACGTCCTAATTTAAGATGGGACTATGACACAAGGAACGAAGCTAGTACAAAATGGCACGGAAGAGCGATTATTAGACAATCGTGGGCAGAAATGAAGATCGACTATGTAAGGGGGACTTTCCACAATCGGTAGAACACGGATAATATAGGATTAACCGGGTAAATCTTAAATACAAAGAAATATTCACAAATAGTTAGCTTTATCATCATAAAGAGATAAGCTTAAACGGGATGATAGAATATATTTTAAAGACGAAATCGCGAAACACACCGGTAAAATAAAAAGGACAAATCTTCATTCGTTTAGTCGACAGAAAAAGTTAGACAGGTATCATTCCTATGATATAAGTATTGTAATTTCTAATGTCCAATCTCAAATACAGACTTTATCAAGTAAAAATACAAGTTACTAACAATTTTTACAAAACTTTTAATGATCTAGTTTTTAGCGTTGATTACGAACCTGCATCATGCACTTACGAACGTTACCTCACCTGCTACGATAAATAAACCAAAACAAAATCCATGCTCGGTTGGAAAAAGGAAGGTGATAATTTGCCAGTTAATTCTTTGAGCAACATAATTGCATTGAACTTGACAATGTTTGCTCTTGGCCTCTATATGCAATAGAGAGGAATGAATCGGCAGCCATCGCCTAAGCGATCCGTGATGAGTACGAGAGAGACAGCGAGACGTAAATGTCAAGGGAAAGTTCATTTCCCTTTCCGTTTGCGTTTTAACTTGAGCTCGCTCGTTTTCTGCACACGTAATACCGAAAACGATGAAATAACTTTATAGTACAATGAAATTGGAAGTAATATTTCAGAAAAATAAACTAAAGAGTCGTCTTTGAATCGATAGATAATACCGTTCGTTAAATCACCGCATTTTACACAATATTTTAAAACATAATTCCTAAATCAGTTATAGGATAAACATAAAACGATTTTTTTTATTCAAAATTTGTATTAGCATTCTATAACAGTGTAGTTAACCTTCCCTGTTCGGTGATTTTCAAAACGCCCGATACCGGGAGGGGTGAATGTTTATCACAATTTTTTACAATCAGGGAAGTAAACTATAATTAAGTTGTTAGTGGTTAGTCATATCTTGATGAAGTGATTACGTCATTTACAATTAATTTAACACTTTTTACAAATTTTTGTTGTTTAACTTTGTTGTGGACATACAATATTCTTACACAAGTTATATTTTGATTGAACTTTATTGTCTTTGAATCCAGGACACGCATTACATGCCCGTTTGCTAATTTGCACTAGGATTGTACTTGTTTCCCTTGATTTGCGTTGAACTGCTGACTGATATTATCTAATATTTCTTGAACTATCTTTCTAGTCAGCCTGGAGCGTATGGTGGTGTTACTTATCCTCCTCCTTATACAAGATTTTACTTGTTCCTTCCCCAATTATAAAAGGAACAATCGCCTTTTGTAGCGGCATTCTGATTTCCAATATGGGCACAGCTGTTTCCATAAAACAAAGCCATTCACTGCCGCAATGTCGATAAACTTCATAAACATAACCGCTGTCCATCTATTGGATTGCCTGTTACAGCTGTATTCTGTAACAAGTACAGCTGTGTTCAGAAAATAGCAATGTAACGACTCTAACTTGACTTAACTCTAAAACATCATGATAACTTCTGGATGATATGCAAAATAATAAATTTTAGGAATAAAAGATTTATTTTTCTTTAACCCTGCTGTCCCGTTCGATTCAACTACACAAATGTACTGTTCGGGTCAATATGACCCAACTATGGCTTACGCTCCTTAATCGAAATAAAATAAGCTAATAGTGCTAAACAAAACTTTACTAACAAAAAATTATGGTTAATTAAACAAAAATGATGTTGTTAATGTAAATTAAACCTTATTAACAAAAACAAAAGGTATTTTTTTCTTTCATTAACCAGAAAAGCCTAATAACAAATATCTACAAAATTTAATTCAGTTTACAACTGGGACAGTAATAAAAAGAATGGGTTTTACAAATATGTTTATGACATATACAACATAAAATATTAGTCTTATTATCGTTTTTAGAACAAAATTTACAGCGTGATCGTTTAGCAGGTGGAGTTGGATTGTTCATAGACGGTTCACACGAACTAGAATTTCCATCTTCTCTACTTACTTCTGCTCGTGTCCTTTTTACCAGTTCTTGTGAGTCTTTGGTTCTTGATAAATTTTTCCTGGAAAGGATAAGTGGTTTCACCAGTGTTTTTCCCAATTCCTCAAGAAAAATTCGCCGTTTTGTAAGTTTATTGGTGTTCCATTGGGGATTTATTGATGTCCATAAAACGAACGCGTTGTAGGCAGAAATGTCCAGCATATTATAAAAAACAATCATGGGCCAGCGATTTGTCTTTCTCTTACATGTATATGTACCAACAAGCTGATCTAGCTAGAGTATCCACTGCTCCCTTACTGGAATTATAATCTAAAATAATTTGGGGCTTTTTGTCATTTCTGTCACTAATAGCCTTTTCATGATGCAAAGTACTCATAAGAACAACATTTTTATTCTTTTTAGGAATATAGTTAACAACAGTGGTATCTTGCGTGAAGTAAAAATACGAACTATGAACTTCTTTATTCGCAATTTGTGCTGGAAGCTCTGGTTTATTTTTTCTTATAGTCTCCAGTATTGTATTTTTTGTTTTTAGAAGAAGTTGGCCTAAATTGTACGATGTAAAAAAGTTATCGCAAGTAATATTGTGGCCTTTCAAATCATTAGTCAAGTCGCACACCACACGCATTCCCTGATTTCGTTCTGGCGCGGCACCTGCTTCTTTTCCTGTATAGATCTGCAATTTTAGAGCATAAGAACTTTTGGTGTATAAACATAAAGCCCAAATTTTTATGCCATATTTTGCTGGCTTGCTTGGAATGTACTGTTTGAAGGGACAGCGACCTCTAAAGGCTACTAATTGCTCGTCGATAGTAACATTTTCATCAGGGTTAAAAAATTTTGGTAGATTTTCCACCCATTTTCCCCAAATTTCACGTATTGCAGCAAGTTTATCTAATCGTCTCCTATCCTGTCTAGTAGTCTTGTTATCAAAACGTATCACTTGCGAAATTTTTGTAAACACTTCAAGGGACATTGTTGCTCGAAATATACTACGACCAGTTTCTTCATTCCACAAACTTTTAGTTGATTCACCATGGAACTTAAAAACTCCAGCTAACAATAAAAGACCAATGTATGCTTGAAAACTAATTTTATCCAAGTCTTTCCAGTTGGTTCCAAAAACACGGTGGCCTTCCATGTATATATATATACAAGGATTTCCACAGTTTTCACTGTATTCCTTCACTCAACCGTTTTCTCCAATTTTTCCTGTTTAGCCAGTCCCCTTCCTGTAGGTTTCTTCTACTCATTGCTTCGTCCACCTCATCTCTGAAAGATCTTCGGGGTCTGCCTCTCTTTCTTCTTCCTATCGGGCTCCACTCTGTTATTCTATTTATCCACCGATTTTGGTCTGCTCTTCTGACATGTCCGTACCATGTTAATCTCTTCTGTTCGATGTAGTCTATTATGTCGGAGTTCATTCCCATTCTCCTCTTAATCTCCATCTCTTCTTGTTACTCTGCAGCTTCTCCTTAGGAATTCCATCTCTGTTGCTCTTATTTTGTTTTTGGTTTTCTTATTTATTGTCCAATTTTCACACCCATAAGTGAGGAGTGAGTTCCATGTTTGTCACATTAATAATTTGGTATGCAACTATGTCAGAAAAGAGCACGTCAAATGAATTTTTGATATCGAAAATTCGTGCACATGCGTACCTTGTAACTCCTGGAGCATTATTTATAACATTGGCCGTAGAAAAACGACCGCGTTGATAAGGAGGATCAAGCGACCACTGAATATTACCATCTTTCGAAGGAACTGTTACAGAAGGTTCTACAGGATGTGGTACGTAGAATGGAATAACAGAATCATCACTACTTTCTTCTTCACTCTCACTACTTGTATGGTTTTCTGTTTCTGATATGTATTCATCACTGTCTGACACGTTCGCGAGCTCGCGCAGCTCATTTTCGGTTAGCGTTCTTCGATGCGACATTATCAACGTGCAAAAATAGACTGAAATGTATATGAATGGCATGAATGCGCTTGACATATCATCAGTGTCCTACCAGTCTATCACCCCCACTTCCTTCTACATGACGTGCCCTTCTACCTGATATCGTCCAGCTACACTTTAAATTTTTTACAAGTTCTAGCTTGCAGAAACTTGTTTTTATTTATAAACTTACATGACTGACAAACACTGTTAGAAAATATAAAACACTGCCAACTAAACATACGTACACAGGAAATTTTTAACGGTTTAAATACGTGGGTCATATTGACCCGAACGTATCATAGGTAACAATTTAATTTTTATCAAAAAAATCAGGAAGTTGAAGTTTTATCTCATATGCAATTGAAAGACCTCAGATTAGGTAATAAAGTCACGGAATACCAAAACGTTACGCCGCGTAATAATTTGTAAAATAAGAAATAATTTTTTTTTGGGCCAAATAGACCCGAACAGGACAGCAGGGTTAATATTTCACAACTGAAAGGTGTCGGTCAAACATTAAATTAAATCCAGTACCACTTTCTTGCCTTAATTCATTCCTTCAAGATCCCAAATATATTTGCAAATCTCTGGGTGAGCGAGAATCCAAATTTTTATGCCGTACTTGGCAGGATTACTTCTCAGTAGACCCAGAAAGGTTATCTACCACGAAACTTCTACTGTCATGTCTGATCCTGTAATATATTTAACAGTTTTTTATAAAAATTTTAGATTTTAATTGTTGAATTACTAAACATGTAGAAAATTTACAGTAGTTGAAACAGGCTACGAAAATAGGTGTAAAAACCTTTGGATTAAAATCATAATTAATTGTAATAATATAATGACACAAGGTCGATGTTATAGGATTTCACATAAAGGGAACGTACATCTTCCCTGCTTGAAAGGAGGACGACTTTGCCTATCGATTAGAACCAGCCAACTGACTAGATCAGGAAGGAAGTAAAATTTATGAAAATTGACAGGTCTTTAAGACGAAAATAATTTTATCGTCTAAACACATAAAAATATCAAAATAAGTTAAACTGGTACTTCATTATCATATAAGGAAACAACAGTAGGGAATATTTGAAAACTTGACGAAAGAATGTTCGATAGGAATTACATTATGTAGTAGCAGGTAAAGTGAGTTCTTACCCCATCAAATTTCCCCCATCAGATAATCTTTTCAGATTGATTTGAAAATCACTACTGATTTTCCAACTCGTGCAATTCTGGATAGACAAGGGACTAATATAACACATACGGATGAGAAAATACAAAGATGGACAGAATATATCGACGAATTGTTCGATGATGAAAGAGAAGATCTGGAGCACATAGAACTTACGTCAGAAGAAATAGGTCCATATATTACAAAAGAAGAAATATTACACGCATTAAAAACAATGAAATCAAAGAACATTGACTACAACGACCTCAGGATCATATCAAATTTATATTCTAAACAGCGAGTAAAAGTACGTGTTAACGAACAGCTGTCAGAAGAAATTGAAATAAGATGTGGAGTAAGACAGGGATGCGTATTGTCGCCAATTATTTTTAATGCCTACTCCGAAGAGATCCTGAAAAACGCTCTTGGGGGTGAAATAGCTGGAATAAAGGTAAATGGAGTTCCCATTAACAACATTAGATATGCGGACGACACAGTAATCTTAGCCGAAAATATTGAAGATCTTCAGAGACTGGTGACCAGAATAGCAGAGTATGGAAAAGAGTATGGCCTAACAACGAATGTCAAGAAGATGAAATTTATGAGAATATAGAAAATTCAAATAAATAACGAGAATCTTCTAATAAACGGAACCAACGTCGAACAAGTGGACAAATATGCATATCTGGGAACAATGATTAACTCCACAAATGATTACACTCAGGAGATCAAAATCAGAATAGAAAAGGCTAGAGAAAATTTCATTAAAATGAGAAGAGTGCTATGTACAAAGGATTTAAAATTGGAACTAAGACTTAGGTTGGCGATGTGCTATGTTTTTTCGACTTTATTTTATGGAATGGAATCTTGGAATGCGACATCAATGAAAAAACTGGAATTATTCGAGCTGAAGAATTCTGAAAATATCTTGGACAGAACACATCATAAACAAAGAGATTCTGAGAAGGATGAATAAAGAAACAAAAGTTTTAAATATAATTAAAACAAGAGAATTGGAATATCTCGGACATATTACACGTGGAGAGAAATACACCTTGCTCCAACTGATTATTCAGGGAAAGATCCAAGGAAAGAGAAGCATAGGGAGGCGTAGAATGTCATGGCTGTGCAACCTGAGAGAGTGGTACGGATGTACATTAAATGAACTTTTCAGAGCAGCCGTCTCAAAAGTCCGAATAGCTATGATGATTGTCGACCTCCGCCGCGGAGATGGCACTTGAAGAAGTAGTAGGCTAGTGAGCCGTGGCCCAAAGTTTCAAGATCACAGCAAATTTGCTTCGAGTTCGAGGAACAGCCAGTGATCACCAACCACCGTGGTGTACAATAGGACTGGTAGATATAACAGAACTTTTTAATAAATATTTGAAGAGTTTTACATCCACAGACTCTCAATTTATCTGATAATCAATAGACTTTTAATTTATCTAAGTTAGTAATATTCCTAAATTTAGTAGATAGGTTCTTTTTTTTAATTTAATAGTTTCAATTTTGTATGTTTGTTGTTTTGGGATAATTAAACCTGTACTTAATCAATTAATCTATATTTTAATATTACTTAAAAGATAAGATACTTTTTACCACCTCTTTATGGTGTGATATTGAACAAAAGTGTTGGTGAATAACTACAGTCCACAAAGGTCATTGGAATCATTCTATTGATCAACAAATTGGACATTTAACCCCAATTTGTTCAGTCACTACCCAATGAAAACTAATTCAGTTCAGAACACTATGTTGTGGTCTAAATTTTGTCGTTTATTTATTTATCAAATCACAAAATCGTTTAAATATCATTAATATCGTTTATTGACATCAAACTTCCTTCACGTAGGGCGGTACTCGTAAACTCATTAGCAAGTAAAGAGAGGCGGTGTTGTTATCTTACTAATTATGTCCAGCACAGCCTAAAATTCCTTTGATTTGTCACAATAATTCACTAATTTTCGAACGTGTTTTTATATACCTCAAAATCGAGCAATAAGTGATAAGAAGGTTGGTCGCCGTAATTACTTCTACTTTTTATAGTCATTTTAATATCTTGATTTGTTGGTGGGCGTACAGCTGATGTAAAAAAGTTTTTTTACGTAGTTTTCCGCAATATTAATTGTTTACTAGCTATATATTTCTAGAGAAATTGTAGCAGTTCTTTCTGCTACATTTAAATATCATTTATATCGTTTACTGATATATCCATTTTCTTTCATTTAGAGCGGTAGGTACTCATAAACTCATTAGCAAGTATAAGAGAGGCGTTGTTATCAGCTGACTAATCTACGTCCAGCACAGCCTAAAATTCATTTGATTTGTCACAATAATTTACTAATTGTTGAACGTGTTTTTACATACCTTAAAATCGAGCAATAACTAATAAGAACGTTGATCGCCGTAATTAGTTCTACTTTTTATAGTCATTTTAATATCTTGATTTGTTGGTGGGCGTACAGCTGATGTCAAAAAGTTTTTATTTGAATTCTAATGCTGGTTTGGGAAAAACAGGTATTTATTGTAATTATTTGTTTATTGCTATGTAGTTTTTGGCATTATTATTTTGTTTACAAACTATACATTTCTAAAAAAAATTTAGCAGTTCTGTCGAACTTTTCAGATCCGTTTGCCGAGGTGTGCTAGTCCATTGGTTTTTTCATTCGGTCCATCTACTTAAAAGTCCTGACATTTTTTGGCACTGTTAACCACTTGCCTTTAATCTACTCTATCTAGTAGTGTCTTTGTCCAATCCTTTATTTACAGTGTTATTAAGTCTCTTTCAACTGAATTCTCCTATCGTATCTTCAACATCATCATCTTGCGATCTTGCCAAGTCTATTTCGCCAATCAGCCCTATCCGTTGCCAACCCTTGCCAGTGTTATGCACCTATTTTTCAAGCACCATCATTTACTCCATCCTTCTAAGTTTTCGCCTAACCCTTCGTCCACTTCCCGCTGGCTGTCATATATAAGGATTCATCTAGCAGTGTTGTTCCGCTGTGATCTTACCAGATGTCCTGTCCATCTTAGTATTTCTATTTTTATCGGAAAAATTACCTTTTTACCATCAGATATCTCATAGTTGTACCGTTTTAAGTTACTACTTTTCATGTATTTACACAGCCCAAAATAGCATGTGTTTACCAGAATTATTTTCCGTATGATTTCTTCTGTTATGGAGTTGTCGTTTGTCATCAGGGAGGCTAAGTATGTAAATATGTCCACCACTTCAAAGCTAGAATTATTAACAGTGAATTGGGAATCGACGTTGGGTTTGTTGCTATTATTTTGAGGTTTTCTTTATTTATTTGTAGGCCTATATTTTTTAAGGCATTTAGGAAAGTATTAAATTTTCTCTTGAATTATGTTAACACAGTTTTTCATCGATTGAACATTTAGGTGAAATATACTAACCTTAACTAGGTGTTCACCTGAGTTTTCTTGATTTCTCAATTTGAAGGATACACTGTTGCATTCGTCGATGGTGGCATCCTTTTGCTGACAAAAAACTTAGAAATCAATAATCCGCTGTACCAGATGTCTCTTGCCAAGCCCTCCTGAAATTTGACTAGTCAATAGTTACCCTAAAGGATGGATAAGCCTTTGGACGCTTTGATTTATGATTATCACATTTTACTTCTGGAAAATGTTGTTCTATCATTGATTGTACATCTTTTAATTTAAATTCTATTTATTCTTAATAGTATTGAATAAGAAAATAGTACAGATTACTAATTTTAGCTAGGTATGTCGGACAGAGGAAATTCCACCTCAGGAGTTTTCAACTTGCTTAGTTTTTGTAGGGATTTTCTATCCCTAGTCAATGTTCCGCTTATTTCATAGGTGCCGGAAATATGCCTGTCGCCCCCTCTCCGTAGTTGTATAACTTACACACATTAAACTGCCTTCTGGGACGCCAGAATAGAAATAGAATAAGAATATGCTTTAGTGTCACTGAAAATTGTACAATTGTATGGACAAAACTTACAAAATGTCAAAAAAATAACAATAACAATTAAAATTTACTTCTCCGTTACAAAGACAACTGGTATGGTGTTTACGAAAAAATCATGCATTGCACCAGTCCTTTATCTTCACAACAGCATCATTCCCTTCCAAAACTCCGTAAAATTCCTTGGTATGTGGCTGGGTCAAAAACTTTCCTGGAAAAAGCACATACAACTCTTGGCGCTAACATGCAACAAAAGACTCAATTTGCTTAAAAACGTATTAAATTGTTTCTGGGGTTCCGACTTCTCTACACTACTCCTTCTGTATAAAATACTAATTAGATCCAAAATCAATTACGGTTCAATTGTTTATGCCTCCGCAACCAAAAGTACCCTAAAACCATTAGATACAATCCACAATGCTGCACTTCGGATCGTTCTCGGAGCTTTTCACACTTCACCCATAGAAAGCTTACATTTCGAAACTGGAGAACCATCATTGCAGTATAGGCGGGCACTTTTAACACTTTCACACGCTTCTTCTGTAGCTGCTAATAAGGATCATCCACTCTTCGAAAATACTTTTTCTAAAAATAATCTTGACCTTCTCTTTAATAAACCTCGTACTGGAAAACCTTATTACACACGAGTAAGATCAATTCTGAATAATTTTGACACAACAATCCCAGATGTATTTCACTGTAACATCCAACATTTGACTCCATGGTTGATAAGCATCCCAAATTGCAACACCCCTTTAATAGAGTTGTCCAAAAAATGCAATAACAACATAATAATCAAAAACAAACTAAATGAGATTCTTGAACGAGACTACCTTAACTGCACAAACATCTTTACCGATGCATCTAAATCTACTGATGGCATTGGTTGTGCTTTTGTTACTCCAACGTCTACTTTCAAATTTAAGCTACCGCCTAGCTCAAGTGTTTTCACCGCTGAACTGTTTGCTTTGTACCGTGCCCTAAAACATACAAACCTCTCAAGAATTTCAAAACCACTGTTTCTCACTGACTCGCTCAGCTCTCTTCTTGCAATACAGCATCTGTATCCTAAACAGCCATTGGAGCAACTAATAAAAACTGAACTACAAATCGCCCAAGAGAACCACATAACTCCTAAATTTATATGGATCCCATCGCATATAGGAATTATCGGCAATGAAGAGGCAGACAGTAGTGCTCGTGATGCAGCAACAAGTGCGGAATCTGAATTAGTGCGTGAGAGTGTGTGTAAAGATCTCAAATCGTTTTTTAAACAAAAAGTGATGGGTCAGTGGCAGCGCGAATGGTTTCTATCGCAATCTAAATTAAGATCGTTAAAACCAGATACACGACAGTGGAAAACTAGTGCTAGTACATGGTTTATTCAAACGGTTCTAACGCGCCTACGTATAAGACACACTAAGATAACACACTCGTATTTACTTTCGGCCAGAGAACGCCTGCTGTGCGACCTATGTGTTACGCCTCTTACCGTCGTCCATTTGTTAATCGAGTGTCCAAAATACCATAGAGAACGTTCCATAAACAATATACCAAATACTCTACCAGATTTATTAGGAGAAAACTGTCACGTAAAAAACTTAAATTACCTAAGGTCAATTAATATCTTGTATCAGATTTAAAGTTTTGTTTACTGAGTAATGCCGCTAATAACCTTTTGGTGGATGCGGCAATATTTCTTCGTAATAAAAAAGAAAAAATTAAAATTTACTAAAATTACATATATCGTCAATATCACAAAATAAAACATAATACTAAGGTGCTAAATTGCTGTCTATAAAAATACCAAGAAATTTTACATAATGAACGATACTGATCTAGCTGTTATTAAGAAGCAAGGGTTGAAGTGCTCCTTTATAGTATAATACTCCTGTCTTATTCACATAAAAAGAGATTAAATTCGAGTCGTTTCAGGTTTTTATTTTAAGTAGATCAGAAGTTATAATTGCATGACGAGTTCCTCCAGGTAATTCTGGTATCATCAGCAAAAAGAAAAATTTTTCAAATTTTTTTTAAAAAGTTAACCAGAATTGGCAAACGTTAAATACCATCAAACTATACTGAATGTTTTAATTTATTTGCTATTGAATTTTTACTAAAAAGTATTTATTTTGATTTGTCAATCTCAAATCTGTTACAGCAACAACAAATATTGTCAATAATTCCACTGATCAAATTACTTGGTGCGTTTGAAAAAAATCCAAATAAAATTTATTACATAAACGTCGAAAAGCTGTAGAGCACTCCATAAAATGACACGACTCAGGTAAAAAACTTTGCCAATAAACAATCTAAGTGGGCAATATTTCCATGAAATTTACTACTACTTCCACCAACTTTTCAACTTGAATATGCCATATACATCTTAATATACAGATTGCCCTAAAAATCGGCCCTTCCACTCTCTTGACACTTCAAAGTACTTTCCGCCCGTAAAATATTTAACGGCCCAGAGGAGCTGAGAACGCTTCAAAAACTGACGCAGGAAATATTAAATAGATCATAAAATATTTAACATTCGGTATCTATTTACGGTTACTTACAGTCTTTTGGGGCTCCTCAAGTGTGCGGAGAAGATTATTCATTAAAGACTTTGGCTATAAAAATTTTCATAAACGAGAATATTTTAATATTTATTATTTTTATTAATATTTAAATCTTATATTAAAATTTTCTGCACTTATAATTAAAACAATGTTTAATACTAATAAAGTAACGTCAAGAACAAATAAGAATTAAGATTTGCAAATCAATATATTCATCCAAATTATAAGACTGGAACAAAACAGGATAATATAGTAATCCGCTTACTAGGGCCTACAAAATTACTAACCCGAGATTTAGAATTTTTTGTTAGATTGTATATTAATTGGTATCATTGTAGAAAATACAAATAAATACATAGACTCAATTCAAGAACACTATTAGCAAGAGCGAATTGGTAAATAAAGATTTAAAGTGTAAAATTTTTTATCTCGCGATGACTATAAAAAGGTATCGATTTCCCCTTCGTTAGGTTTGATGATAAGGAAAACCATGTAAAGCGATTAGTTCGTTGTGTCAGCATATTCTATCAACACCTAATAAATCAGGCTATGATAATCTGCTAGGAAGTAAATTGTATGAAGCCATGGACGAATTCTACATTTTCTAAGGATCTTTTAAGGTATGTATAAGTGAACATTGAGTGAATAGTGACCTTAGTACCTTGGGGCTTAGTGTAGTGCTGTTATTTACGTATTATTGTTTGAGAAGTAGTGGGGTAATGGGGTAGCAAGTAGTACTTTTCTACAGATCTAGTAGAGGACAGACTACTTCTAAACTAAACTAGTTAATACTCTATCGAAAAAAAAAACCTCAAAAATTCAATATCGCTACATACAACGTTAATAGTCTATCGAAGGAGGAAAATTACTAGACTCCAAGAAGTATTACAAAAACTTAATTTTTTTTTTTATTATTTAAAGGCAGCCGCATCAACCATATTGGTTATTAGCGGATGAATTTAATACAAACAATAATGATTACAAATAACAAATAAATAACATACTTATATGTGGTTCAATATGTTACAGTCTCTTAAAAATTTCATAATATTTTCACTGGTACACTCACTAAAAATGTCCCTTATAACTGATGGGATTTTATTAGTTAGTCTTTCAGTACTATATTTGGGACACTCCGTTAATACGTGTTTCACTGTTAACGGCACGTCACAACTCGTACATTTTGATTGAGGTTCCTACTTCATGAGATATTCATGGGTGAGTTTGCTGTGTCCTAATCGGAGCCTGGTTAATACAACCTGAAGGAAACGGCTAGGGGCGTTGTTAGTCCATCGTCCAAAATTTGGTTTAATTTCTTTTAACTTTGAGGATTTTTCTTCCCAACATTTAGTCCAATTACATATCAGCTTTTGTTTAAAGTACGGATTGAGATCTTTTGCTAATGGTTTTATTATCGGTCTGATATTTGGGGAATTTGCTATTTCCCGAGCATTTTTATCAGCTAGTTCGTTTCCTTTAATGCCTATATGTGATGGTACCCACACGAAGACTAATGTTTTGTTTTCCAGCTGCTGCATCTTGTTTTTAATTAATTTAGCTATCGGGTTGCAAGTGTACATTTTTGACAGTATATGAAGGGAATTGATTGAGTCAGTAATAATAAGGAATTTATCTGGTTTGACTGTTTGTATGTGAATTAGAGCTCTGTATATTGCATACAATTCTCCAGTTATCACAGTGGATTCTGTGGGCAATTTGAAACTTTTTATTATGTCTCTTATAACAAATGATGATCCTACACCAGAAGTTGTTTTAGATGCATCTGTGTAAACTTGGGTATATTCAGGGAAAGAAGAAAGTATTCTATTATAATTGCTTATAAATATTTGTGGATTAGTTTCAGATTTATGATATGATGATAGTTCTAAATTTAAAGTAGGCAAAGGTATTAACCAAGGAGGTGGCGTGTTTACGTTTGCTAAATGTGTTGAGGGAAAGTTAAAAATTTCAATAGAGTTTAAAATGTTTTTGATCCTTAATTGAAATGGTAAATGTGTTCTTATATTGATATTTGATAACGATGGCTGAGTAAGAAAATGGTTGTCAGGTTGTAGTGATGATTGTTTTGAAGCGTAAGATAGACTAAGTAATTTACGTCGTTCATGTAATGATGGCTCTCCAAGTTCCCACTCGAGACTTGCAACAGGAGTTGTTCTATAAGCTCCAGAGATTATGCGTAATGCATTGTTGTGTATAATGTCTAAGATTTTTAAATTTGTCTTCGACGCTGAAGAATATGCAATGCATCCGTAATCCAATTTTGATCGAATTAGGCTTCTATACAACAGTAATAATGTATCTCCGTCAGCACCCCATTGTGTGTTGGGAAATTAATTGGGAAATTATTTTCTCAAACAGACTGGCATGGCAACCCAACAGAGTCCCTGGCCCTCCAGGTTGGGGGTTAGGCTAGAGGCTAACAACCTCTTCCTGTAAAAATCATATGTTACGGAACCTCAAGGACTATTAGCCGGACGGAACTTACGACAACGACACTGCAAACGAAAAATGGAATTAAGATTAGGAACATGGAACACCCGAACCCTGTACCGAGCTGGAGCACTCGCATCTCTACTAGACATAGTGAACATGTACAGAGTAGATGTTTTGGCACTGCAGGAAATGCGATGGACGGGAACAGGCATTCTTGATAAGAGAACCCACTCCATATATTACAGCTGCAATGAAAACCAACACATAGATGGAGTGGGATTTATAGTAAACCAAAGAACAAAAGGCCTAGTTATTGATTTTAAAGCCTACAGTCAAAGAATGTGCTATTTACGCTTAAAAGGTAAATTCTTTAATTACAGTTTAATTAATGCACATGCCCCGACCGACGACAAACTAGAAGACATTAAAGAACAGTTTTTCGAAGACCTAGAACAAGCCTACAGAAGATGCCCCAAAAATGACATTAAAATAGTGCTAGGTGACATGAATGCAAGAATAGGACGAGAGCATGTTTTTATGCCGACTATAGGAAGGCATAGCCTACACAACATCAGTAGCGATAATGGATTACGACTGATAAACTTAGCAGCAGCACTGAACATGACCGTCGCTAGCACCTATTTTGAACACAAGAATATACACAAGGTAACCTGGACCTCCCCTGATTTAAGAACAACTAGTCAGATTGATCACATCTTAATAGATTCAAGACACGGAACGGACATAATAAACTGCAGAAGTTATAGAGGCGCAAACATAGACTCAGACCATTGTTTAGTGATCTCAACACTAAGGGCTAGAATTTCAAACTCCAACAAAGAAAAAGAAATAAATAGAAAGAAATGGAATGTACAGAAGCTGAGAGATGCAACTGTTGCAAAACAGTACTGGGAAAATGTTACCAATAGGTTAAGGAATCAAAGTCTAGGCGAAGAAGACCAGAGAGATATAGACTCATTCTGGAACAGGATAAGGGAAGATATTGAGTCAGCAGCACAAGATGAAATAGGAACAGAAACTTGTACCCGAAAAAATCACTGGTTTGACGATGAATGCAAAGACGCAACACAGAAAAAAAATGAAGCCTATGCAAAAATGCTTACCCGCCGAACTAGAACAAGTATAGAGAATTACCGGACAAAGAGAAGAGAAGAAAAGAAAATACACAGAATGAAGAAACGAAACCACTTAAAAAAGGAACTTCAATATATAGAAAACCTCAACAGAGAGAAAGAATTCAGAACATTCTATAAGAAAGTTAACATCAACAGAAAAGAATTTAAGGCAAACACAAATCAATGTAGAAGTTTAAATGGCGATCTCTTAACAACAAGAACAGACGTACTAAACCGATGGACGGAATATTTTAACCAGATACTTAATATAGAGGAAGAAGAAAACCCGGAAGACGAAAGCTGCGAGGTAAGCGGAGCAGACGAGAGGGAGGAGGATCCACCAACGATCCTGGAAGTTAAAGACGCTGTAAACAAACTAGCCAGAAACAAATCACCCGGAATAGATAATCTCCCAGCGGAATTATATAAAGAAGGTGGCCACGATATCATAATAGCCCTACAGCAGCTTATAAAAGAAATATGGATACAGAAGTCCCTTCCCAATGATTGGAATATTGGAATACTTTGCACCATACACAAAAAGGGTGATATCTTTGAATGCTCTAACTATCGAGGAATTACGCTCCTAAATGCAGCGTATAAAATATTCTCCAATATACTATGCCATCGTATGGCACCATATGCAGAGCGAATAATAGGACAATACCAGGCTGGTTTCAGAGGTGGTAAATCAACAATTCATCAGATTTCAACCCTAAGACAAATTCTAGAGAAAACACTGGAATACGGTGTAGACACGCACCACATATTTATAGACTACAAGGCAGCCTACGACTCTGTAAATAGAAGAGAATTGTTTAGAGCAATGATAGACCTAGGAGTACCAAATCAGTTGGTAAGTTTAACCAAACTAACCCTTGAAAAAGTTGAATGCAAAGTACGAATCCAGGGGGAACTCTCTGAACCTTTTAAAACAAATAACGGGCTACGTCAGGGAGACCCACTCTCCTGTATACTATTCAATCTAGCTTTGGAAAAAGTAATACGTACGTCACAAATCACAACTACCGGTTCAATATATAACAAATCTGTGCAAATCTTAGCATATGCTGATGATATCAATATTGTTGGGAGAACGGAAAACGCAGCACGAGAGGCGTACGTAGCATTAAAGGAAGCGGCTACAAAAATGGGTTTAATAATAAACACCAACAAAACAAAATACATGAAAATAGGTACGCAACCACAAACACTACGGCCACTTGTTATAGAAAATGACGTCATCGAAGCAGTTAACGAATTTGTATACCTGGGAACGCTCGTCAATACTGAAAATGACACTACCGCAGAGATAAACCGCAGAATTTGCACGGCTAATAGATGCTATTTTGGGCTTAATCTCCTTTTTAAATCTACAGTTATATCAAGAAATACAAAAGTAAAACTCTACAAAACAATAATACGCCCAGTCCTAACATATGGTTCAGAAACCTGGACTTTAACAAAAAGTAATGAAAACATGTTAGGATGTTTCGAAAGAAAAATACTAAGGCGCATCTATGGAGCGGTAAATGAAAATGGTGTCTGGAGAAGACGATACAACTTCGAACTCTATAGGATATACCAGGAACCAGATATCGTAAAACACATAAAGATAGGACGTCTAAGGTGGGTAGGCCATGTTATGCGGATGGAGCAAACCGACCCAGCTAGAAAAACGCTCCTTGATAGACCTATTGGTCAAAGAAGAAGAGGAAGACCCAGAACAAGATTCCTAGATAACATCGATGAAGACATGAGAAATATGGAAATACGTGCTTGGCGGAGGAAGGCGATGGATAGGGACGACTGGAGAAAAATTCTTGGGGAGGCTAGGACCCACACAGGGTTGTAAAGCCAAAATGATGATGATGATGATTATTTTCTCATATTACAAAAAGTCTCTAGTATATAGTGAAACTCGATAGGTGGTTTGAGCTTCTGGATAAACAAAAACGTGCTTCAGATATTATAAGCATTGCAATCGTTTCAAAGCGCGTACCTTACTTAATACACTGCTTAAACACCAATTAAAATGAAAATTATCCAATTGCATTCACATCTGCAAACGCTAAAAAAGAAATAAAACAATTTTACGAGGTCGTCAACACGACCCTTTCAGTTACTGGACGCCGTCAAACTTTCATAGGAGACTCCAATGCCTAAGTCGCAAAATAATGGATGAAGTTAACTAAGTAACCGGTCCATTCGGAATAGTATTTAAAAATAGAGGCAGTACTCTAATTAACTTTCTCTCACAGTATCGCCAATATCAGGCTTTCTGAAACTCTGAGGTCGCCATAGATTTTATTGTAAAATATTTAAATACACGATTTTATAATATCTAGATATGTATTTATGCAGAGTCACAATATGGTGCATGTACGACTCTAAATTCTCTTCAGATCCTAAGGATCGGTTGAACTGGTTCTAAACTACGGATTAATAACAGCGAACGATTCCGGAGTAGCAGTCCATACCAGTACAGAACTTGCAATCAAGTTGCAATCACTGCAAACGCTCATTTTTACACTGCGTATGCAAAGTAATCCTCAACGCGTCCAGTAGTACCGCAAACGAAACTACTGACTGTAATATCAAGTAGTGCAGTATTGACGCTCTTCTAATATAGTCAATTGTCACTGTTTCCTACCAATGTTTGCCACTGTAACGAAATTTTAGTTTTTTTATTTATTAAGTGATTGCGTATTTATTCAATGATAATGCTAAAAACTCTCCTCAGGCAGGACAAAGTATTGACAAGTAAGTATTTAATGTGCGAAAAAAAATATGATTATTTTTTCTTCAATTTGGCTTTACGTTTTAAAATTGTAAATGTAATGAACAACCTCTAGGTTTAATCTGCAATGAATTATTGGCCCTGGAGAGTATAAAACCACCAAAATTAAAAAGACATCTGGAATCAAAGGATGTTTCGTATGTCAATAAGCTAAAAGAATATTTTGAAAGATTGTTAAAAATGAATTTTCATACTGTACCTATTGCCAAAAATAAAAAGTTTTTTGCAGAATAAAGGACACAAACAATTGACTTGATAAGGCTCGACGGACAAACAAGAAAAGGGACATAAAGTCAGAGTGAATAATAATTGTCAACATTGAACTTTATAGAATATATAAGGAACCTGATATTTTCTTCTTCTTCTTCCTCTTTACAAGCAATTTTGCTTTTTCATTGGCGGATTAATACTTCTATGGAAGGTTGTCACTCCATCTTTTGCGCGGTCGTCCGATACTTCTTCTGCTGATTGGTGACTTATCTCTTACTATGACGACACGGGTTTCTTCCATTCTACTTATTTGGTTATTCCATTCTTTTTTCTTATTTTGTGTCTATTAATTTATACGTACGTTACATTTTATTCTAGATATATACAAGTCATATACAAGACAGAAAACACAAGAGACTGTAGGAACTATAGAGGTATATCACTACTATGTGTAGCAGCAAAAGTATACGAAACCATAATAGAAAGAAAAATTAGAAAAGAAATAGAACATAAATTAGAGGATGTACAAAGTGGATTCAGGAAAGGACACAACACACAAGACCATATATTTACCATGCAACAAGTAATAGAAAAAGCCTTAAAGAAAAATAAAGAAATACATCCGAGCTTTATAGACATGGAAAAAGCATTCGACTCAGTCAAAAGAAAAGATATATGGGAAAGCCTAAAGAAGAAACAAGTAAGTGAAGAACTGATAGAAGCAACAAAGAGTATATACATGAAAACAACAAATACAGTAAGAATGTTAAATATACAGTCAGAACCATTTGAAACAACCCAAGGAGTTAGACAAGGGGGAAGTCTCAGCCCAGTACTATTCATAAATGTAATAGATGAGATAGTGAAAGAATGTAAGAAAACATTCAAGAAATACTGCATCGGTTGGAACAGAATGCAAATGATAAATGCTGAGATGTGTATATTTGCAGACGACATAGTATTAATTGCGGAAACTGCAGCAAAACTGAAATACAACTTAGAGAAATGGAACCTAGAAGCAAGCAAATACAACTTAAACGTAAACAAAGAGAAGACTTAAATAATGAAAATATCAAGGAAACAAGGGACGGAAGATCAAATAGAAGTAATGATAGACCAACAAAAAATAATACAGACAAATTCATACATATACTTAGGAACAGTAATCAACAACAAAGGAGACATCGAGGATGATCTTAACAACAGAATGGAAAACACAGGAAAACTATTCCAAGCACTAAATAGAGGATTCCTTAATAACAAAGAAATATCAACAAAGACCAAGATGACAATATACAAAACAATATATAGACCTACAGTGACATATGGAGCAGAAAATTGGATATTAAACAAAAGACATCAGAGCAGAATTCAGGCAGCAGAGATGAAATACCTCAGAAGAACGATAGGAGTAAAAAGAACTGATAGAATCAGAAATGAAGAAATAAGAGAAAGACTCAAAATCAAACCGATACTCGAGTCAATCCAAGAGAAAAAATTGGCATGGTTCGGACATCTAACCCGGATGGACAATAATAGACAAGTTAAAAGAGTGTGGGACGCCAAACCAATAGGGAAGAACAGAAGAGGAAGACCCATTAAAGAATGGAACAGTGACATCTCGCAGATACTACAGAGTAAGGGTAAGACTTGGCAGGAAGCAACACAGATGGCATCCAATAGGAAGGAATGGAGAAAGTTCGTTAAGAGCTAGGACACCTCAGAAGACTGTCAAATAGTGTAATGTAATGAATTGTATTTTAAACGGCCCAACACCGAAAGGTACAAATGGGTCTACTGATTAAGTAAGTAAGTAAGTACATTTTATTCTAATGTCTTTAGTTCTCTTTCGATCTCTTAGCGTATTTCCTGTAATTCTTCTCAGTACTCTAATCTTTGCCGTTTTCAGTAGCCTTTGCGTTGTGGCTATGTCAGGTCTTGGTTCTGAGGTGTATGTCATTATTGGTCTTACACTGGCTTTATAAATTCTTAACTTTATCTTAGTGTCAATGTGTCTGTTTTGCCATATAGTGTTATTAAGCCATCCTGTCACTCTATTTGCTTATGGTACTTGATCTCTCACTTCTTTGTCCAGGTCTCCATAACTGGACAGTGTAATTCCCAAGTATTTTATTTCCATCACTTGTTCAATATTGATGCCATCAATTTCTATTTTACATCTGATTCGTTCTTTGCTGACTACTATTGTTTTAGTTTTCTGAGATGAGATTGTTTATATTAAATTCTTTTGCTCTTATGTTAAATCTGTGGACCAGTCTTTGCAGACTATCTTCATCATGGGCTATCTATTGCGTTGTCTGCGAAACAGAGTATTTTGATTTCTTTGTTTTCCATTCTGTATCCTTTTCCTTTGATAACAGTTTTGATGAAATCATCCATGATCAAATTGAAGAGCATGGGGCTCAATGAATTCCCTTGTCTTATTTCGCTACCTATTTCTATAGGTTCTGTAAGTTGTCCATCTATTCTGACTTCCATTTTGTTGTTTTGGTAGATGTTATCGATTGTTTTTATAATATTTAGGGGAACTTCTCTATTATACATCTTTAAGTCGTACTCTGTCAAACGCTTTCTTTAGGTCAATCAGACACATAAATGCTGGTCTATTATACTCTAGTGATTTCTCAGTAATTTGCCTTATAACGAATATTGTATCTATACACGATCTTTCACTACAAAAACCCTGTTGTTCATTTGCTAAACTGAACCTGATATCGTAAAACATATTAAGATAAGACATCTGCGGTGGATGGGGATGTAATGCGGATGGAACAAAATGACCCAGCTAGAAAAATGCTCCTTGATAGATCCATTAGGCAAAGAAGAAGAGAAAGACATAGAACAAGGTTTCTTCATGACATCGATGAAGATATGAAAAATATGGGAATACGTACTTGGCGGAGAAAGGTGATGGATAGGGACGACTGGAGAGAAATTCTTGAGGAGGCTAGGACCCACACAGGGTTGTAAAGCCAAAATGATGATGATGATGATGAATAATAATTGTTGCTTCACTGTGTTGTTGTTATTATTTATTTTGGACAATTTCTTAACATTTTTGCGGTTACATTAACTATCTATATATATTTTTATTGATGTAATTACTGTAAAGATATTATATATAATGATTTTTAATCCTTTTTGGCACGATATGGTAATTATCAACTAAATAATTGACTCTTTTCCATATATGTAAATTACGATCATCTCGTTGCAAAAAATATTTAGACTAGTGGAATAAAATGCCCATAATTTTCTGACACTCAGTATGTGGGAAACTATAGTGTTAAAAATAACTCATGCACCGAGGATCGTTTATTTTGTTCGTCACGTTTGCGAATCTATCAGAATGCAATTTGTGTTAAAACAGTTTATTACAAAACACGTATCTACGATATACAGGGTGTTTCTAAACTAAAAGAGATTATTTTATGAGTACCGAACTGTATTAATTCTTTCACTTTATTATCGTGCAAGGTTAATAATGATAGTGGTATTTAAGACGAAAAACATTTTGACTTATTCATTGATATGCACAACAACCTTAAGAACTAGGCGATTTTTATAGAATAAAATCGTAACATTAACTAATTACAATGATTTTAATCAAAACTCAAAATTAAGTATATACAAAGCTCTTAACTGCTATGAAGTAAACGATGAACAATATTTCTTTATTTCCATCTGTTTTGTGTTTTACTTTTTCAGTCCCCCACCTTCACATGTTTAAGGCCGTCCTTCACCTTATTAATCCTTTCACTATCATTCTAGACCTACCTCTTCTTCTGGGACCGATTAGTTTCCTGGTCATAAATAGTTTAGGCATTCTATTCTCTGCTGTTCTTTTTACATGTCCCAAGAATCTGATCCTTTGCAACTTAAAAAACCTGATGATGATTCTTTGTACGAAGTCATTAATTCGTTGATGGTTTTTACTCCCCGTCTTCTGTCTTCTTTCACCTAAATACATGGTTTAATACTTTTCTTTTTTATCTTTTCAGCGTATTCTCTTTCTTCTAATTTAATATCCATGTCTTGCAGTAATGAAATGTACCTTCAGTATCACTCTTTTGGGAACAAGCAAGAAAGGTCAATAAAGGTGATGGTAAAAAAATTGACATTTACCTGCGCAAAAGAGGCTTCAAATTAACTCGAGCTATACGCAAGCTAAAGTGGAGAACTAAGAACCACTAGACGTGTTTATGCTGGAATTTGAAAATAAAGAAAGTATTGACAGAATATTTAAGATTACCAATACCTTAGGAGTTAAAGTTGCAATTGATGCGATAAAGAACTCTAAATTGATTCTCAGTACAAAAACCGCATAGATGTTTCACATATACTATTAAACACTCCACAATCGAATATACAAAGTCCGCAAACCAGAAGCCTAAGACCTGCCAGTTTCACAGCAAAATTCATCTACGTTTGCTGATAATACAGCAATGATGGCTGTTGGTCTCAACTTAATTGAATCAACAGAAAAATTGGACAAATAATTAAACAAATTTGGTTTATGTGTTACATGGTGAGAATATATATATATATATATATATATATATATATATATATATATATATATATATATATATATATATATATATATTACAGGATCCAACCTGTAAATACAATACATTTTGGAGACAGCTATCTCCTCCACCAATCCTCCTGGTCCAAGGCATGCACCTCCTCCAAACCTTTCGATTCCATCACTCTTCTAATTTCTTTAGCGTCACAGACAAGCTCCCTTCTGTGAAGTTTTTGGGGCCAATGTTCGTCAGGCATTCTCAGTAGGTGTCAAAACATTTTAAACTTCTTCTTTCTATTCTGTAAATGACCGTTTCTGTAGCATTCATGTTGTTTCCTATAGATTCGTTGGTCTTCCTTCCCTGCCGTGAAATTCTAGCACTTCTTCTTAAAAAATCTATTTTAACTGCCAAGAATCTTATCTTTAGGTCTGCATTAATTGTCTATACTTCAGAGCCATAACAAAGAACTGATTCAACCATGGTTTCTCTATCCTTTTTTTTTGGTTCTTTTAGAAATGTTGCGATCCCACCATAAGGAGTTCAGACATCCTACAATTTTACGTCCCTGATTAATTCGGTGTTTGATTTCGGTTTCTTCCAAGCTGTTCTTATCAATGAGTGCACCTAATATTTCCACTTGTTTGATTTCCACGTCCTCGTCTATCAACACTTCAAACCTTGCATCTGAATTGATAACTAAAAATTCTGTTTTCTTCATGCTAACTTGTAACCCTCATAAATGCCTTTATCATAAATTCTAGATCATAAGAATATTGAGCTAGGAAGACTTGGTTATCCGCAAAGTTCAGGGAGAACAGTATGTCATTTCTTATGTGGATTCCTATTCCCTGGCAGTGGTTTTTCCAATTTTGGAGGGCTGCTTCAATATATAAAATAAACAGTAAGGGTGACATTCTACATCCTTGTTTTAGTCGTTTAGTTACTTTTATTGTATCTGATAGCATATTTCCGATTTTTAAGTAAATAGTGTTATCCCTATTCACTTCTGTGATAATTCCTAAAAGTTATGGACTAATGCCGAGTTGTTGTAAATATTGCCACAATTTAAGTCTTGGAACTGTATCATACGCCTTTTTTAGGTCGATAAAGGCTAGATGTACTTCGGTAACAACCGTTATTCTTTTTTCTATAAATTGTTGGTGTATAAATAAGTGATTCGCTTATTAAATGTCCTACTTTATCTTATATTTTTCCATTTATTATCTTTCCAAACAATCTTTCAAAAGTACGTAGGACACTTAATTCTCTGTAGCAGTTCTTTTGGTAGCAGATCTCAGGATCTTTTTGATTACCCTTTTTAAAGATTGAGACTTGGTGAGCGGTTTCCCATTCAGATGGTACATTAATTTATTGGCAGCATTGATTCATTAACAAAGTTATTCGTTCTATTAGGAGTGGCCCTCCTGCTCTAAGTAACTCTACAGCTATATTGCCAGGTCCTGGAGATCGCCCGTTTTTGATTTTAATTAACGCAGTACGGACCTCGTTGTTAATAGTATTAATGTTACTATTTGTTTGTCTCTCCATACTGTATTTCTCTCCCATATATTCCAATCTTGACTCTTCGAGTAAATTTTTAAAGTGATTTTCCCACTTTTCTATAAGAATTAAGTTGCTTAAGGAGTTATGGGTGTTTTTCTTTATCTTTCCATGCTTCCGTAGTCTGAGAACCACCAATTAAATTTTCAATTTGAACACATTTTTGTTCCCAGAAATTGTTCTTTACTTCTTTTATTTGATTGCGTACTTTTCCGTTTTTCCTTTGATATGTTACTCTATTGCCAGATGTTTTATTTGTTAGCCATTTCTTATATATATTTTTTTCTTTTATCATTTTGTTTACGTTTTCTGTCATCCATTGTGGTTCGTGGTGTTTTTTGTCGTTGTTTTCTGTTTCTAATACTCCATGAACAATTTTTTTTATTATCGTTTTGAGGTTGTTGTATTCTTGTTCTACATTCATATTTCTTTCCATCTCATTTAGTTCCTTTTTTAATATAGATTGAAATAGATGTTTAATACTTGATTGGAATAAAAGGTGCAATTTATATCTCTCCGTTTTGTACTGTGTAGTATTGTTTCTCTCACTTTCGGTGTTCTGTTTGTAGTATTGTTTAAAGGGGCACAAAAGATTAGCTAAAAGAAAGTAGTGATATGTCCCACAGTTAGATCCTCTTTTAACTCTGTAGTCTTGGCTTTTAAATTTTGATTTCTGCCCCATTAATATAAAGTCTATGATCGACTTCTGTTGGAGTGAAGGTCTGTCTTAAGTGAATTTATAAATATCTTTACGTTAAAATTGGGTATTCATTATTTTTATAACAAAAAGTTGACAGAACTCGATTAACCTGTCCCCTGAGCTATTTTTAACTATTTCTCTGTGATGTCCCACCACGTCATCGTCTATTTGAGAACCTACTCTGGCATTTAGCTCTCCTAACAGTATTATTTATTGATGACTTTTTATTTTATCACAAATGTTTGATAACTCTTCATAAAAGGAATCTTTAACTTGTTGATTTGAATCGTCTGTTGGTACATAGACTCGAACAACTCTTGTTTCGATGCCGTACAATATGACAGTTATTGTCGGAATTCTTTCAGAGATATAAGCATAGTCTTTTATATATTTTTTAAATGATTTTTTTATAAGAATTGAGACCCCTGATTTAGTGTGTACGTGTTTCTCTACTCCTGAACATATATGAATGTAGTCTTTAATCCGTTCATTTTCTTGGCCTTTCTTTTTGGTTTCAGAAAACACTAAGATTTTTTAATTTTAAGTTATGCCTTTAGTGTTCCAAGTACCAATTTTTAAAGTCCTTTTCTTTGTCAGGTATCGTCGTCGTAAATTTCCATCCATAATCCGAGGATCGGCGTTAGAATTTCTAGTCAAAAGAGTTTTTTCTAAATGATGACGGACAGGCCCATCGCTCCAACCCCCAAGCTTGAAGGACCAGGATTTTCTGTTAAGGTTTCTTTCCTTAGTCCACATGTTCCAGTTTTAAGGCGCCAGAAACTCGCCTTTCACCCTCTCACCGCTGTTATATAACGCACAACCATTGTACGCCATATACTAAATTAATAGAGAAATTCTTCTAATAATTTAATTCGACTCATTCTTATTGTCAATTCAGACATCTATTATACATTTTAAAATAGACGACTTTAAAATGATATTGCCAATATTGTTGAGTTGCGTTCCTGAAACGACTTTAATGTAAGATAGTTCATTCGATTACATGAACTCAACTTTAATTTGGGAATACCCGTCAGAAAAAATCATAGAATGTGATCCGTCTTTAAAAAAGACAATTACATGCAATGATGACAATAAAATTCTCCTCTTTGTGATTCTATAGTAAACCATGAGGAAAAAAACAGGAAAAAAAACCTCATAATACTATCCCGACACGGTAAAAATTTGTCTTACATTTAGTTTACTCTTAATAAACACCAAATTCCGATTTGATATGTTTGTTACTTAAAAAACATAAATGATGTTTCCTCGATATGTTACTGACTTACTACTACTGGTATTTTCTTTTTATTACAGCATTCTGCCGAGGAATTTGCGATACAATTGGTCTCATTTAGCATAATTCGAGCCGCTTCTTTGATTTTTGTCTTTTTACCATCTGTTTCTTTCAGGACTATACAGAATCTTTTCATTGAACCCTATGTTCATTTTCCCATACGTATTTAAATTTTGTTTTCGTTTGCTAAACGAATTAGCAGTTCCCGTCAATCTTGCATTAGAACTCACTCTGTATATTGCAAATTCCTGAAGCAATCAATGTCTGCTCTTTAAATTCAGGACAGTAGGCCACTCTTTTGGTTTACTCGCGACTGATACCACTATAACAATAGATTTTTAAGTAAAACGATCAATGGAACGTTTAATATAAAAGGAATTTAATATCCTTAATAAAATCGATATTTCGACTGCGATCGTTTTTAGGAATTTCCCAAAAAGGTCAAAGGTCGTTAATTTCATTTATAAAGTCTTATATCGTGGTAAAACACTTTTATTAGTTTATATCTGACCTATAATAAACGACGTAGAGATTTTCTTCTGAATATTAAAACACGACTTAGTAGTTGCAATAAAAATTTATTTTCACAGGATTAAAAAGTAAATTACAACTATGAATATAGAGCTTGGTCAATTGTTGATGTTAAAAATAAAGAATTAGTCATTAAGTGGATCATTATATTTTCCCCGCCTAATGTTAAGTCCACTACGGGCATAGGTTTCCAATAAAAGGCTCTATTGGGCATTTCCTTGAGCTAATCCCATCCAGTGAACTCTTCTCTTTTTTTATACCATCACCCCAATGTGTTACGTTGTTGTTTTTGTCTGTGCGAAGCATTCTTTTTAAACAGAAGTTTAATTAATGCTAATTTTAGTGAATCGAGAAATACACTTGTTGAAAATGTGTTATTCATTAAATTACACACTGGTATTGCTAGCTCAAAAGTACAAAATTTTATTAACTTATTTAATATTTCATCACATTCTGAGGTATTCTTCAACTTTTGTTTTAATGACCTTATTTATAGTTAGTGATTGTAGATAAGTAGTGTTGGTATTTAGTGTTATGTTGCATCTAAATTTTATAGTTGTTATATCTCGCAACAATTTTTAAGGTACTTCGAGAATCATCGTCTTTATTCTGGCTTTACAACCCTGGGTGGATCCTAGTCTCCTCAACAATTTCTCTCCAGTCGTCCCTATCCATCGCCTTTCTGCGCCAAGCAAGTATTCCCATATTTCTCATGACTTCATTGATGTTATCAAGGAACGTTGTTCTAGGTCTTCTTCTTCTTCTCTGGCCAATGGGTCTCTCAAGAAGCGTTTTTCTGGCTAGATCATTTTGTTCCATCCGCATTACATGCCCTATCCACCTCAGACGTCCAATCTTAATATGTTTTACGATATCAGGTTCATGGTATATTCTATAAAGTTCGAAGTTGTATCGTCTTCTCCACACTCCATTGTCATTCACTGCTGCATAAATTCGCCTTAGTCCTTTTCTTTCCAAACATCCTAGCATGTTTTTATTATTTTTTGTTAGAGTCCAGGTCTCTGAACCATATGTTAGAACTTGGCGTAATATTGTTTTTGTAAAGTTTTATTTTTGTATTTCTAGATATAATTGTGGATTTAAGGAGAAGATTGAGCCCTAAATAGCATCGGTTGGCCGTGCAAATTCTGCGGTTTTTCTCTTCTTTTTCTTCATGTGCCATCTCCTCTAAGTAGGTTGGTAACCATTGTATTTAAAACCTTTTTATCTTTTCCCATTCTTCTCACCTCGACATTCGTGACTCTATCCACCAACTTATTCTTAATATCCTTCTGTAGACCCATAACTCGAAGGCTTCTAATCTGTCCGAAACATCTTTCTTTAATGTCCAAGCCTCCAACCCATAAAATAATACGGAGAGCACGTAGCATCTCAGAAGTCTTATCTTTAAAGAAATTGAAATGTCCCTGCTGCAGAGTAATTTTTTCAGTTTGTTAAAATAATTTCTTACCTGTCCTATTCTTGACTTAATCTCTTTTGTGTACTCATTATTTTCGTTAATTATTGTACCCTTACTTGTTTATCTCTACGGTAGTATTATTTTCAGTGTTAAGGAGCATTCCCAGGTACTCAAATTCGTTGACTGCATACGTTTTCCGTTCTCCCAAAAATATTGATATCATCAGCATAGGCCAGGATTTGCACTGATTTATTGTATATTGAACCAATGGTTGTGATTTATGACGTGCGTATTACTTTTTCCAGAGCCAGATTGAACAGTATACAGGAGAGAGGGTCTCCCTGGCGCAGCCAGTTATTTGTTTTAAAAGGTTCAGACAGTTCGTGCTGAATTCGTACTCTACGGTCAACTTTTTCAAGAGTTAGTTTTGTTAAATATACCAACTGATTTGGTATTCCTGGCTCTTTCATTGCTTTGAACATTTCTCTTCTATTCACAGAGTCGTAGGCTGCTTTGTAGTCTATAAATATGTGATCAGTATCAATGCCATATTCCAGTGTTTTTTCCAAAATTTGTTTCAGGGTTGCAATCTGATGAATTCTTCCCTATCTGAAACCAGCCTGGTTTTCTCCTATTATTTCTATGTCATGTGTTTTTATTCTACTTCTTAAAATGCATGTAATAATCTATATACAGCTTCTAATAGTGCGTAATTTCCTCTGTAATTTTCACAGTTTTATCACCTTTCTGGTGAAATGGGCAATGCTGTGTTCCATTAAACTGGCATTTTTTCGTTTTTGAATATTTTAATAATAAGTAAGACTATCGTATGTTTAATTTTTCTGTCTTGTTTCCTAGTAACATACAATCTATATTCCTGCAAAACATTGTGCTTTTATTTTGTGTCACTCGTGTCTTTTTTACTCCTTGATAAAAATTTTTAATTTCTTTTTGGACATAAACTTCTATTATTTCTAGTTATTTTTCCAGTTATTTTTTCTGCTTTTGCGTACATAATCGTCTAACTTCTGTCTTTTTGGTTTTGTAATGCCCTTTTTTCTGTTTTTCTCCAATACTTTCCATTTTTGCGTTGTTTCTCTGCGCTAGGATTCTCTCACAGTCCTCATCAAACCAGTGTTCCCTTTTTTTATTTTTCTGCTTTTGGTATGATTCTTGTTAATCTCTTATTTAAGCTTTCTTTACTCTATTTGCTACTTCTTTATCTTAGAGCTGTTCTGCTTGGCATTTTTTCCGTTGTTTTTATTTTTTTGTTTATTTGCGAAGTTTTTTATTAAGTTTGCTTTAATTTGTCAATATATGGTTACCGTCATCATCTGCTCCTCTGTAGTTTCTACAATCAGTCACGGATCTATTGTTTTCTTCTTTAATAAGAACATGGTTCAATTAAATTGTGTACTTACTATCTATTAGGTAGTATTTTTCTATTATCATTATTTTCTTTATGTAGGCTTTTACTACCTGCAATATTCATATAAATAACTTTTGCGTTCATATCTTTAACGATTATTTTTATGTCATATTTTGGTACGTTTTCAATTAGTTGAAATTTTATATTCGCATAAAACTCAGAAAATTAACAAATTTCAAGACCATTTCTTTTTATTTCGCGCTCTTTTTTATTCAGAGATTATACTTTACATTAAAATAGCAACTTAAGATTCGCATGAATAAATATTCTTATAACAAATGAGAAGATAAGTCTGTTGTTTGAATTCTTAATGACTTAACTAATTACCGAACAACAATTCCTACTTCTCTTGAATATTAAACACCCTTCTGGCTGTTTCCTCGTCCATTTAACTAAATCATGAGAACCGATTTGGTGGATAGACACAGTCGATGCGCAAAACCGATGCAATCGTCTTTAGCTTCGCTTTTAGGAAACCAATCGTATTCCGTATTGCCAGCATACCAATTAATGCATCAGGTACGATGCATTTAGTGGGATTTGAGTAGTGTTAGATTATTGAGTAGTGGCATCTTACTCGGCGATGTGACTAAACTTGCACTATAAATATATCGACACTCCTTAACAAACGACTGGCGAAATTAAGTACGAAAATTCAAAGCTCTCACGATTGCCTTCAGTGTATACAACGACTTATTTGAATGGAGCTGTGGGGAAATAAAAACAACTTAAAATGCATAAATAGTAGCTCTTGTAATGTGAACGCTTAACCGTTTCATTCAAAATGTCTTTTTTTCTTCTTCTTTTTCTGTTTTAATTAGGATCTGTCCTTTCCTTTATTTTATTTTTCATAAAACGATAAACAATTGTCGTACTATCTCTTATGGTTGAACATAAGAGATTATTTTGCTCAGTAGCGTTCATTATACATTTCTTCTCCTTCTTGATGTGCCTATCCGTTACGAATGTTGGCGATCATCATGGCAATCTTTATCTTATCTGCAGCAGCGCTGAAAAAATTGTAAATTTAGTTAAGGTATATTTTAATATTAAATATGAATAATTTAATATAAATAAACCTGATTCAAAATAAAAAGTGGGAAAAATATTACAAAACGCTATTAACAGAAAGTAGGCACGAATTTATGGAAAGACCTGACCATATCTCAAGGACAGAAAACTCAGAGGTGCATAAGATAAACAAAGAAGAACTGAAAAAAGAATTGAAACAAATGAAAAATGGAAAAACACCCGGGCCTGGAGACATTCCCATCGAGTTGGTGAAACATGGACCGGATGCTCTTTAGGAAAGCTTAGTGAATATTTTTAATAAATGCTTAATTGAAGGTCAAACGATTCCAGAAGATTGGAATTTGGCCCACATTAGCCCCATTTATAAAAAGGGAGACAAAAAAGAATGCGGAAATTATAGAGGCATTAGCGTAACTAGCTCGCTGGGAAGGTTATATGGTCGTATGTTGAAAAGAAGAATAGAAGAGGAGTATAAAGAAATTGAAGAATAAAGCGGCTTCAGAGCAGGAAGATCGTGCGTGGACAACACATTTACCCTTCAACAAGTAATTGAAAAACGAACAGCTCAGAACCTTTCTACGCATCTGGTATTTATAGATCTGGAGAAGGCTTATGATACGGTTCCTTTAAAACTCTTATTTAGTGTCTTGACGAAAACGGACCTTAGTAAAACATATCTAAAAGCAATACTGAACATCTATAAATGTCCTCAAAGCACTGTAAAAGCAGGAAATACTTTCTCAAGGGTATTTACAGTAACGAAATGCTTGAGACAAGGATGTTGTCTTTCCCCCACCCTATTCAAAATATATATCCAAGAAGCACTGCACCAGTGGAGTAAAAAATGTGCGGGAAAAGGGTTGAAGCTTAACAACCATTATCTGACAACGCTGTTCTTTGCAGATGATCAAGTACTAATTGCAAGCTGTGAAGAAGATGCAGATTATATGCTCAGAAAGCTCAAAGATGAATACGAAAAATGGCGGATGAGTATGAATATGTCTAAAACAGAATATATGCGAATAGGCAGTGAAGACGAAGACCCGCATTTGGAAATTAGACAAATGAAAAGGTGCTACGAATACAAATATTTGGGAAGTATTATCTGCAGTAAAGGAACAACGGAACGAGATATAGCTATAGAGTGCAACAAGGCAGGAAGAGTCTTCAAATTCTGAATTCGATACTTTGGTCCAACAAAGCTACTATGAGAACTAAAATGACTATCTACAAAGTAATTGTAGAGCCCATTCTTACATATGGAGCAGAATGTTGGCAAATGCCAGTAAAAGGAAAGAAAAAAGTTGATACGGTTGAAATGGACTACCTGAGAAGAGCTTGCCGTATATCAATAGTAGAACGTATACCTAATTCTGAAATTAGAAGAAAAACAGATAGAGTATATACAACTTCTGAAAGAATAGACACTAGACAGTTAATATGGTATGGACACGTACAGAGGATGGACGACAACAGATGGCCAAAAAGAGCTATGGAATACAATCCAAGTAATAGAAGGAAACGAGGAAGACCAGCCAAGTCTTGGATACAAGGTGTTATGGAAACCATGAAAGACAGAGCCATTGATGAAGACACCTGGAGAGATAGAAAAAGATGGCGATCAAAATGCGGGAAGCGGCAGAAGCTGTAGGATCCCCGCTTATATATATATATATTAATATTCTATATTATTAATATTTGGGGAAGGGTGATTGGGAACATTGGAGAGGGTGATACCCAACATTGGGGAACCCAAATCCGAAAGGAGGAGGGCCTTACACGGTGTTGTGCAGTCGATCGTCCTCTACACGGCACTAGTCTGGAGTGGAGCAGTAGAGATAACGGCCTACAAGAGGCTCATGACACGAGTGGACAGAACAAGTCTGTTACGAGTGACATGCAGTGATTAGCAGAAGAAACGAGACATCTCTATGAGAGCAGGAAGTAATTGACAACAGCCATAAAAAAAGAAGAAACGCAAAGATGGCAAGAAGAGTAGAACAATGGAACAAGATAATCTCTCTCTCCTTCTGTCACCCAATATTTAGCTTATTTAAATTTATAATAATTTTTAAATTGTTTGTCGTTTGTCTTGTGTTGTGTAAATGTGTTAGTTAATAATGTTTATGACATTTACCAAATTGTTGGACGACAATTTTGACTAAATGCCCCCCAGATTTAATAAAAACTGTGCTCCATATATACCTTTTATTGGATTGAAGATTATTTTTATTCAATAAATAATTCACACAAAAAAACAAAAGCAAAACAATATACAATTGATGTCTAACGAATATTTTGCCTACCACATGGGGTATTACTATAAGGGGTTGAAAATTGGGGACAGAAATTATTGGGTGGAGATAGGGCAAGCAAAACAAATCGAAACTTATGCGAACGGCGCGCAGGTTTGGAGAAACTGGGTCGTGGATAAGTGAATGGCAATGGGGATGGATTGGGGCAACTACAAAAATGAAACAAAAAGAGGGTACTTACATGAATCTCCTGAACAAATGGGCTTCTCCTGAACAAATCTCCTGCTTCAAGGAAACTTTCTGCTGGATGAAAGAAAAAGGGCTCTTCCTTCCTAAAAAAAAAAAAATAAATATTCCTAAAATAAATAGACAAAATGGTTTAAGGAAAAATATTAAACATTTATTATTGTCTCACTACAAATAGTTACAAATATAGACAATAACAAAAATATTATATTAATAGTTACAAAGGTAAATACAAAAATAACAAAGAGAAACACTTACTATGTCCGATCGTTTACAAACTCTTAGAAGTTGGAGATACTACAAAACTTAACAATTATTATTGGGCTATAAATTGTAGCAGAAATAAATTATTCCAAATAAAAAAATATCTTTTTAAATAGAGGTTAACCTTCTTTAAAAACAAAACAAAAACAAGATCTGTTATGATTAGGTATTTATCAGATGTCAAAAATAATAGAACTAGCTGTCAAATGTCAAAAATAAATCTTAAAACTGAGAACAAATAAAATGACAGCTTAGCCACGCCCTATGATCTACAATTTTTATTATTACAGTTTCTTTAATTGATATGAAAGCAATTATTATTATTAAAAAAAAGTCTATCTACTTTAAAAGTTCAACACAAAAGAGTTACCTGGATTTCACTAAAATTTCTTTACTTTACATTTCTGATGTTAGAACTGGAGATTCACTGCTACTGTTCCCAAAGTTAGCACTGGAACGCAAACTTTGGAAAACTCGTCTCCATAAAAACTCAATAATGGTGCATGTGGGTATCTTCCGAACTTGTTAAAAAACGCCGCTTTACAAATCTCTCATATGAGAGACGGCATAGAAAATAAAAAAAGTAGCTACTCTTATCAGAATTGACACATTATTTTGAGTATTAATCACTTTTTCTAACAAATTTGCCGATTTTTCCCGACTAAACTAAACACGTCTGCTTTCAATGAACTATCTTTCAAACCTAAAACTTGAATTCATTTGATCTGAACGCTCTCGTCCCCGGCTTCCTCCTCTCGCGTCCCCACTAACCCGTCCACACCACAAACATCTGGGAACAACCCAAAAATCTTGTCAAACACGCTATTTGACCCCAAATCATTCCCAGTTTTTTTTTAAATTGTAGAACTAAGGGTACAAATAAATAAAACCATATTTAAAGTCTCAGTTACAACTGGAATTTGGAATTTTTTCCTTTACATCACAATGTAAACAGAGAATTGGGAAAATATTTATACTCGGCCCAGGGGCGTACTAGAAAATGAATATTAGATATTTAAGGAATTTTCTGCATCCTACAGATGTAACAATTTTTATATTGTTATATCAACAGTATTTTAAGTCAGGAATTTTTAATAAAACATTCCTAACTGCCGATTGTGATGCGCAGTTATTAATAAGTAAAAGGCCATTTGTGTCAGTTACAAAGGTAAAATAGTAGGCTTTGAAAAAATGACAGTTTTCATATTGTTACTTTTTTAACCGGCCTGTGTGGCTTGCTTAATGTGCTCGGTAGAGCGCGGCAATATTTGAATGATGAAATTATAATTTCATTAATATATATATATATATATATATATATATATATATATATATATATATATATATATATATGTGTTATATCGAAACAAAAAAATATCGTTTCTCTCGTTTGGTTTGTAATCTTTAATGTTAAGTTATCGTAGAGTTTTTATAACATCTATAAAAAAAACCCTACAAATTGTTTTTGGTAAGTATGAACCCTGTTGGTTTGTTTACTTATATTCTAAAATCTTTTTTATTTGTAGTGAACTGATGATGCTTTTAAAAATAAAAGCGAAACGTATTCGAATAAATCAATAAAGTAGTTGACGACTTTTATTTGCCAATTATTGACCGATAAAACCTCTGCTATTCAACCATTGAATATATTCCAAATTTAATCAACGGTCGTATTTTTTACTTATATATATATATATATATATATATATATATATATATATATATATATATATATATAATATCTACATGTATAAATAATATCTCCATTTATCTACCATGTTAATTTACAATCCTTCCACCTATTTCCAATTCCACCTCTTGTTTAAATATTAATCAAATAATTGCAATTGACCATCAGAATTAGAGTGGACATGCTACGTGGTTTACAAAATTCATAGTATCCGGTGAAATTGCGAGATCGATCCCTCTATCAAAGTAGCATCGTGTCAGGAATTTGGAGCGCGCCAGATCGACGTCCAGTTAACGACGGATCAGATTCTTGGCCGAGTTTGTAGAATCCGTGAATTTGGGAATTGGGGAAATTCTTCTCAAGGAAAAAGGGTCAAAGTCAAGATTACTATCCAGGAATGTGCAATATTGTATAAAGATCTGTGTCGAGTATCTTTAATTACAGAAAAACTTGACGCTGATAAGAGGAATGATATTGTATACAGTTTTATAGTGCAAACGCATAAACAGTTTCAAAACTCACTAATATAGAGCAAAAATAATCGTAATTAGCATGGGTCATGTAATAAAATTTCCTGTAGTTTCTAATAAAATTTAATGTTAAGCTTTACTTATCCTCCGTTTGTAATTTAATGTAGATTTTAAGAGTTTTAAAGCATAAAGACACTTTTAGAATCTCTTATAATACTTAAGATTTCGATTTTAAGGTAGGTATTTATAGGTAGGTAGGTAGGTAGGTTTTATATGAGGTAAATATGAGGTTATTTTCTGGTTTTGGTATCATGATTGATTATTGGTAAGAATTCTGTGTGTACTCTTTCTCAAGAGTCCTTCTTATCACCTCGGCTTTCTTTTTTACAGAGTAGACAATTCCGTTTTTCCGTGTAGTGGGGGAACGGATGTTCTATCGTTTCTTAAGGATCTTTGGAGCATCCACATTTCTTGCATATTTTGGATCCCTTCTTCCATTAATTTTACGTAATTGTTCCACTTTTGGCTTATATATTCTATTAGTGCCTATTTAATATGTCAATTCAGTCACTTTACAATTTTTATCTTCCTGATTTCTTGTTCTTCTGGATCTTTTTATGTTCTTTTCCCTTATCACTTTTTTTATTTATTGATTAATGTCTTTAAATCTTTCCATGTGAATTTCATATTCTCCTTCAGTAATGCTATTCCTTAATGCTTTTTATATGATGTTTTCGAGCTCTAGGATGTTTTTTTTTTCATTTCTTGTGGCTTGTAAATTGTAGGAACGTTTCCAATTTCTATGCTCATTACTCATTTAAAGTTAGACAACTTCGATTTCTTTTTTTCCGTGTTGATTTGTTATGTTCTTCCCATGTGCCTATTTCTAGGAGAACAGGGCAGTGGTTTCCTAATCCTTCGTCTAAGATTCGGATGTTTGTTTGTAGTCTTAGGTTTTAGCCAGTATTATATCCAAACGTGTTGGTAGAGCATTTCCTGGAAAGTAGGTTGGTTCAATAAGCCCAATTACTACATTATCTTTGTTCACTAGATAATTATTTAATATTCTTCCGTTTCTGTTTCTGGCTCTATCTTAGGGGATTTGGCGTTTATGTCTCCTATTATTATGCCAGTTCTTTTATGCTCACGACAATGCTAACTCATAACTTAGAAAAAATTTAATGAATGTCGGAATTGCCGACCTATATTATTAAATTTCAATTTCACTCCTTTCCAGGAACAAAAACCAAATATTGGTTTTTGTCCCTTATAGCAACATTTTCATTTTTTTTTCACAAACTAATTTTAAACAAATGTGCAAATGCAAAAACTCAAACTTTTCTCCGCAAAAAACTTCCCAAAAGTAAAACGTTATTTCCCTTATTTCCCTTTTAATATTTAATTTAAGTTTTGCAATGCTCAAGTTTCCGGATTTTTACAGTCTGTTGAGTTCTCTAACAAAACTCGCTGAATCTTTCTGCACGCTTTGTTAACTTCCAATAACTTTTCAGTCAAGTAGAAATTTTTATCAACACGCAAAAAATGCCGTTACAGATAAATTGAGTCATACAGGAATTTGAAGTTTATAAGCCATACGGGGTGGATTCCTTTTTAAGAACACTTGATCTTATATTTATAAATATTTTTTTATACAGGTTCTGACCGAGATGTTTATTGATAAAACTGTATTGTCTACCAATGGTTATAACTTTCATGAAACAATATTATCCCATGTATACACAAATTACAGACTCAGATCATTGCCTAGTGATCTTAACATTGAGGGCTAGAATTTCAAACACCAGAAAAGAAAATAAAATAAATGGAATGTGCAAAAGATGGGAGATGCGACAATTGCAGAACGGTACTCAAAAAACATCACCAACAGACTAAGGAATCAAAATGTAAATGAAAAAGGCCAGTCAGATATAGACTCCTACTGGATCAGAATAAAGGAAGACATTGAAGCAGCAGCGACAGATGAAATAGGAACAGAAATTTGTGTCCGTAAAAATCATTGGTTTGACGATGAATCCAAGAATGCAACACAAGAAAAAAATAAAGCCTACAAAAAGACGCTTACCCGACGGACTAAAACAACCGTAGAGAATTACCAGATAAAGAGAAAAAAGAGGATACACAAAAAAACGAAACCACTGAAATAATGAACTTAAATATTTAGAAAACCTTAAAAGATGAAAGGAATTTAGAGCATTCTAAAAGAAAGTTAACATAAACAGAAAAGAATTCAGGGCAACCGCAAGACAATGCAGAAGTCAGAATGGCGACCTACTAACAACAAGGAAAGACTGGTAATTGGAAAGAATTGAATAGATAAAAGAGGGTACAGAACAGAAAGGTATTGAATAGATGAGTGGAATACTTTAACCAGGCAATTATTATAAAGGAAAAAGAAGAAAACCTGGAAGACAAAAGATACAAGATAGGGGAAACAGACGAGAGGAAAGAGGAACCACCAACGATTCTTAAAGTTAAAGATGCAGTTAAAAAACTAGCCAGAAATAAATCACGCGGAATAGATAATCTCCCAGCTGAAATATACAAAGAAGGTGGCCATAATACGATAATGGAATTACAACTTATGAAAGAAATATGGACACAGAAATCCCTCCCCAATGATTGGAATATTGGAATACTTTGCACCATAAACAAAAAGGAGTTATCTTTGAATGCTCTAACCACAGACGAATTACGCTTCTAAATGCAGCGTATAAAATATTTTCCACAGTACTGTGTCACCGTATGGCACCATATGCAGAACTGATAGCAGGAAAATACCAGGCTGGTTTCAGAGGTGGTAAATCGACATTTCATCAGATTGCAACAACTGAAACAAATTTTATAAAAACACTGGAATATGGCAACGATACTCATCACATATTTATAGACTAAAAAGCAGCTAACGACTCTGTGAATAGAAGAGAAATGTTCAAAGCAATGAAAGAGCTAGGAATACCAAATCCGTTGGTAGATTTAACAAAACTAACACTTGAAAAAGTGGAATGTAGAGTACGAATTCAAGGGGAACTGTCTGAACCTTTAAAAATAAATAACGGACTGCGCCAGGGAGATCCTCTCTCCTGTATACTGTTCAATCTGGCTCTGGAAAAAGTAATACGTTTATAACAAATCACAACCACCTGTTCAATATATAATAAATGAGTGCAAATCCTTGACTATGCTGTTGATTTAAATATTGTTGGGAGAACGGAAAACGCTGTACGAGATGGGCATGTAGCATTAAAAGAATCAGCTACAAAAATAGATTTAATAATAAACACCAACAAAACAAAGTATATGAAAATAAGCACGCAACCTCAAATCCTACGACCACTTGGTATAGAAAACGACGTCATCGAAGCAGTGAACGAATTTGTATACCTGTGAGCGCTCCTTAACACTGAAAATAATCATCATCAGCCGTTTTGAGTCCACTGCTGGACATAGGCCTCCTGTAAATAATTCCAATGCATTCTATCTTAAGCACCCTAAATCCAGTTCTGCTGAATGCGCTTGATCCCATCTGATCACCTTGTTGGAGGACGTCTTCGATTACGATAAGCATCGTGTCTAGGTCTCCATTCCAGAATTTTCTTCGTCCACCTTCCATCTTTTCATCTGGCAACATGCCCCGCCCAGTTCCATTTCAATGTTATTCACTGTGTGCTTATCTTTCATTTCCCTTCTTTTTTGCATTAGGTTCCTTGTGCCTTCTGTAAGTTTTTCATTTTTCCTTGTTTGCTTAACTTGACATTTCTTCTGTGCCTTCCTTAGAGCGTTTACCAACCTTTCGTTAAGTTGTGTAATATCGGTTTTATCTTGCACGTCATTCTGAAAGTTTCTATCTATTTCTTCTTGGTATGCCCTTGTGTTAGTAATCGAAGTGAACGTAACATTTTTAGTCCTTGTTACCATATTTCTTCGTTCTTTCTTTACGTTCAAGACTACCTTCGCTCTGACCATTCTGTGGTCACTTCTGGTTGAAAATTGATTTAACACAGTTACGTCTTGAACAGCGTCTTTTTGTTAGTAAAAATAAAGTCAATTTCGTTCTTGTTCAAACCATTTGGTGATTGCCAAGTCAACTTTCTTTGGGGGCTTTTTTAAAATGGGTGTTTATGACATATAGTCTATGTTGCAGAAGAAATTCTATAAGAGTTTGACCCCTTTTGTTTCTGTCGCCATATCCGTGAGGTCCAAGTCAAATTCCGAATCATCCTGCTTGTGGGCTATTTTTGCGTTCAGGTCTCCCATCAGTATGATATAGTACTGAAAATAATACTACCGCAGAATTTGCACGGACAACAGATAGTATTTTGGGCTTAATCTCCTCCTAAAATTCGAGATATACCAAAATAAAACGTCTCGAAAGAAAAGTACTAAGGCGAATCTATGGAGCAGTGAATGACAATGGAATGTGGAGAAGACGATACAACTTCGAACTTTATAGAATATACCAGAAACCTGATATCGTAAAATATATTAAGATAGAACGTCTGAGATAGATAGGGAATGTAATGGTGATGGAACAAAATGGATTAGCTAGAAAAACTCTCCTTGATAGATCCGTTGGTCGGAAAAGAAGAGAAAGACCCAGAACATGAGAAATATGGGAATACGTGGCGGAGGAAGGCGATGGATAGGGAGGAATGGAGAGAAATTCTTGGGGAGGCTTGGATCCACGCAGGGTTTTAAAGCCAGAATGATGATGATGATATACGAATCGTTTTCTTTGTCTTTATTCCTGTGCAGCGTTGGCTTCCTTAATTACATTTCTCCATAAGGTTTTATCCCGAGTTATACCAATATTCCTTTGCCGATATCTCTTACCTAAGTGTCTTTATCTGTCTTTTTTGGTCTTAATTCTTTCTTTTATTTTAAACAAGTATTATGTTTCTGTCCTACCGAGTTTTAAGCCTTTTTCCTTAAGAGCTTATATCCATTCGTTCAGATTTTGTTCTTTTACCTTGTGGTTTCGCTGTTGTCTAATCCAACAGTAATCAGACTAAATACAGTGCAATCCTGTTTTGACATGAGATTTAATATTCTCCCCTGCACTTTTTCTAACACTAGTTGTTACTCCCTAATACATTTATCTTACAATCTTGACATAGTCACCAAGAACTCCTTTACTTAGCGCCAGGGAACTTATTGAATAAAATCTCTAGAGGAACTCTAGCATATGCGTTCTCAAGATTAATGAGTACCATATGAGCATTTGTTTGTTTATTCTTTTATTTTTTCATCAGCTGACTTATAATGAAAGTTGCGTCTGTAGTTGATCTGTTTTTTTAACCAAACTGATTATCGAATATTTCGGTTTCTTCACGTCTCCGTCTATCAATTACTCTCTCCAAATTTTTTATAATGCAACTATGTTGTTTTGTGTTGCTACATATAATCAATAAACGATTAACGAACTTTCTACTTTCAGAGCCGAAGAACAATGCAGATTCGTACCAGGAAAAGAAACGCTGGAGCAGATACTGAACATCAGATAGATAATAGAAAAAACTGGAGAACACAACATACTAATACTGCTTTGTTTCTTAGATTACACAAAGGCTTTCTATTTAGTAAAATGGGATTCCCACTGGAGTGTAATGGAAAACATGGGAGTATCTAACCCCCTAGCTAACCTAATAAGAAATCTGTATGATAAAAACTCAACCAAAGTTAAAATACATGGAATATATTCAGATGCGTCCAAAACAAAGAAGGGAAATAGACAGGGCTGCATACTATGAACATTATTATACAATATATATATTCTGAATATATAATGAGAAAAGTACTAGATGAATGGGATGGAGAAATCACTATAGAAGGTAGAAAAATCAGCAACTTGCGATACGGAGATGACACACTTATGGCAGCGAATGAAGTTGAAATGATTATTATTCATTATCATCATCATCATCTTCATCAAATAAAGTTGTAAAGACGGTAAGAGACGGTTCCCCAATAGGAAGACGATCAGTAGGAAGACCACGAAAACAGACAGGATCATGTCTCTATAAAAAGAAGAAGACCAAGAGGAAGAAGATATTAAAAACGATCTAAAACTTTAGCTACAAACTCCACCTAATGCCATTATTGCGGAAGCATTTGCCGTGACATGAGATCCTCTAAAGCTTCCCCTTGCAGGGAAGTCTGGGAGTAGAGTGGGAAACTTTCTTGCGTCTGTTTTGGGGTCCCAGAATTAACATTCTCAACAAAATTCAGCAGGTTATCTCGTTTTCAGAGATTAGATCTCTGACGACTAGATTACTATATTTGCCAAAAGTTTTGTAGAATACTTGGGTGTGTTCTTTATTAAGTAAATACTGCTGATTCGGTTTTATGAATTCGTTTTGATAATGATGCTGAATTTAACCTACTTTTTTCAGCTCTAGTATTGGTGCTAGTATAGTTGTAAAACAATTGTGCCTGTTAACCTTGACCTTTAACTTTACTCTTAACCTTATTTTAAATAAAACCCCGATCTAAACTGGAAGTCACCCATAATATTTCAGTAAAGACTATTATTGTGCAGAATAGAAAGAAGGCAAACAATAAATCAGAAATAAATTCATGCAAGAGCAATTGTGTGCGCCTAAACGCCGACAATCGCATGCAAATCGCAGATTGCCATGGACCTGTCTACTAGATGGCCACCGCCACCGGGATCGTCGCCTTCGGGCACCCGTCGATCGCTTTTTATCCGGGTAACCGGGTAAGAGAATGTGATGTGACATTGTTTTAGACTATTGTGCTTGTTTCCTTTTCTTAACTTCGAGATTTTTAAATATTGGAATTCTATTATTACCCCTAGACACCAAAAAGATTGAAGAAATACAAGAAATGATACTTATAAAAGGCAATAAAGGCATTATGCGATATTGTGTCACTTAAGAAGCATACTTTTGTGAAAATGTTTGCTGTATTTTAAAAATAAGTAACGGTATTCACTGGAAAACTTGGAATGATCGAAAATTCACGCTGAGAGACACAAAATAGTATCTGTATAAAAGTTAAAAACGTATTAAATAAAACCAAAGTGGGCTACAGATTACTGAACTAATAACAAATACAGGGTGTACACAACCGCTCTTCAGAAAAGAAAACTACAAAGTCTGGAACTTATTTTAGGTCTATTCGGTGTAAATCAACTTATCCAAAAATGCTTTCTAAGGTATCTAGAGATGTTTAAAGATGGCGCCCTAATATCGGTTTAATTCAAATGTCTTCAAAATTATTTTTTTAAGTCTCTTTCCTTTCAGTTCATTCTCTCATTCATTTCTTTTGAAAAGCTACTGGTCAAAAATTGTATTAATGTGAAATGACGGGTATTTCAAAAGATATTATTACTTATGAAATTAGATTTAAGGCAAAGATATCTTGTTGTTTAGAACTAAATTAATTTCCAAATAAAAAAACTTGAAAATTTATACGATGCTATATTTATTTGTAGTAATGTATCTTAATTTTTTTTTTGCTAAAGTGTATTTTACCAAAATAAAAAGTGCATTGTGTACCACAAAGATAAAAGTCGAAAGCTTACAGGATGACTCCACAAGAAACCTATTCCAAAAAAGAATAACCGAAAAAGCAGAAACACATATATCACAGAGAGTTATGGAATCGAAGAAAGCTGGGCAAAAATTAAGTCTAATATCTTAGCCTCGGCCAAGAAAGTTGTTGGTGAAAGAAATATAAATAAAAATAAATCGTTCTCAAAGCGAATAACTCCATGATTTTGTCCAGAAGTGAAGAATAAATGTAAAAGAAAGAACCGACACAGCCACAAAGCAAAGGCTACTGGAAACGGCAGAGATGAGAGTACTGAGAAGACTTACAGGAAATACGCTGAGAGATCGAAAGAGAACTGAAGAGATTAGAAGAAAATGTAACGTAGTTTGCATAAAAGAATGGACACAAAACAGAAAAAAGGAATGGAATAACCACATTAGCAGAGTGTACGAGACCCGTGTCGTCAAAATTGCAAGAAGTAACGAATCGGCAAAAGAAATATCGGACGACCGCGCAAAAGATGGAGTGATAATCTTCCATAGAGGTATTAATCCACCAAGGAAGAAGCAGAATTGCTTGTAAAGAGGAAGAATAAGAAGGAGACAAATAATCCGCCAAAAAAAAAAGAGAAATCTATAACTCTTTTACTAACAAAATTATATTCCAACTTAATATATTACTACAAAAATTTGTTGAAAATTTAGTGTCAAATTTTAACATACATTACCTGTTCTCTCAAAAAAACAAAACAACACTTTTTGCAACATTTTCTGAGTTTTCCCAGGTTGTGAATTAGTGATAAATACAGAGACATACAAAAATATAACATATCTTTAAATCTCAATTCAGTAACTGTTTGGAGATGGTATTTCAATGTTGCTGCTTATAATTCTGTTATCCAGCATATTTTAACAGTTTCTTTGGTTGTGTGTGGTTAAACCATTATTAGTAATAGGTTTCGCTTCTGTAATATACACTGTTTTGCAACTAGTTGTTTATTTTTACATCTTTATAAAAATAATATTGTTTAATATTTGCTGTGGTGAATGTCAGTTGTGCTTGTCACAAAAATATTTTTTTAAAAATATAGGCCTAACCAAAATTCACTCGACAATGTTAAACAATTAAGTCACGTATCTTCTTCTTAAAGTGCCTATCCGTTCCGGATGTTGGCGATCATCACGGCTATCTTTACTTTGTTTATTGCAGCGCGGAACAGTTCAGTGGTAGTCGTGTTATACCACTTTCGTAAATTTTGAAGCCAGTAAATGCGTCTTCTTCCCGGTCCTCTCTTAGAATTGACTTTCCCTTAGAGAATCAGCTGGAGAAGGCCGTAACGTTCTTGATTTCTCATTACATGTCCTAGATATTCCAACTTTTTAGTTTTGACGGTCATGAGAATTTCACATTCTTTCCCCATTCTACGCAGGACCTCCACATTAGTAATTCTGTCAACCCAGGATATACGTAAGATGCGCCTATAACACCACGTTTTGAAAGCTTCGAGCCGATTCATAGATGCAACAGTCAGTGTCCATGCTTCCATTCCGTAGAGCAGAACTGTGAATATGTAGCAGTTCAATAGGCGGCATTTTGTTTTTAATGATATGTCTCGACTGTTGAAAATGGTTCTCATTCTAACGAATGCTGCTTTTGCTTTTATTATTCGCTGTTTAATTTCTGTTAAGTGGTCCCATTGGCTATTTAAATTAGTGCCTAGATATGTATATTGCTCGAATCTTTCGATATTCTGTTGGTTGATTGTAAGTTGAGCGTTTAGTATTGGTTTTTTACTAATTGTCATAAATTTGGTTTTCTTTATGTTAAGAGCTAGTCCGTATCTGTTGCTGACTTCTGTTATGCGATTTGTTCATATTTGTAAGTCATTCAGATTATCGGCAAAAACTATAGTGTCATCTGCATATCTAATGTTATTCAACCATTCACCGTTTATTAGTATTCCTTTCGCACAACCGTCTAAAGCTTCCTTAAATACCCATTCAGAATAAATATTGAACAACAATGGAGACAAAATACAGCTCTGTCGTACTCCACGTTCTATTGCAATTTTATCAGTTAACTGGTCTTCTATTTTGATTTTGGCCGTTTGATTGTAGTAAATGTTTCTGATAATTCTAAGATCTTTGTTGTCAATTCCAATTTCTTGCATTAGAGTCATTAATTTGTCATGTTTTAATCTGTCAAATGCCTTCTGGTAATCTATAAAGCATACGTATATGTCACAATTCACATCCCTGCATCTCTGAAATAGCACCTGTACAGCAAAAAGGGCCTCCCATGTTCCCAGAGCATCACGAAATCCGAATTGTGTTCTTGTGAGTTGTTCCTCACATTTTGTATATATTCTTTTGTTAATGACCTTTAGAAATGTTTTAAGTAAATGGCTCATAAGGCTTATAATTCTATAGTCTTCGCACTTTCTCGTATTGGGTTTTTTTGGAAGATTTATAAAAGTTGACACTAACTACTCTTGGGGAACCACGCCCGTATCATATATACTGTTAAATATATTTGTCAACCATTTTATGCCATCATAGTCCATAAGTTTTAAGAATTCTGAGTGAAAATTATCAGGGCCTACTGCTTTACCATCTTTGGTGCTTTTGATGGCATATTTTACTTCTTCGACTGTAAATGGTGGTCCAGATTCGCAATTGGTGTTTGTTGTAATACCAGTGTTACTTCGTATATCTTCAAAAGTTTTTTCCACGTATTTAATCCAAATATCTCTTTTTTTCATTTTCATTTTCAAGTCACGTATGATTCCATGAATTAATATGTCTATTCAGGGTCCTCAGGGTCTATGCCAGGAACTCCCATGTTATCCTCTGCTATCTGCTACATAACATAATTCCATTGCCTACTACACATTGCCCAGTACTCACGTGGCAAAAGACTATATTCGGAGATGCAGCAGCGGGACTTTTTAGCATAGATGATCTTAAACTTTTCGAAGATAGCGTTTCTCGAATTTTGGTGCTGTAGAGACTTTGACAAATCCTACTGATCTTTAACGACCTTTTCTTCTACGTAGTGCTAATAATCTGAACTGCATAATTTTTTTGAACTGCAGTTCAAAACGAAAATAAAAAATATTTTGCTATGATTATTTTGTATCTAGACCATTCTGTTATGTTTTGTTAGAGGGTGCTACAAAGCAGTTAAGTTCCTAGGTACTTCATATATTTTTACTTCATTATATGTGGAATAATCACCAAAGAGTGTCGTAAAAGTCACACGATTGGATTTATTGATGTATACATTAATGTCATGATGTTTTTTGTCTTTTATGTGTGCAATATTGTGTTTCGCAACGCTAACAGTACCTCTGCATATTTTATTATAATGCAATTCTTTAAAATGGCGAATTTTTCGTGAAACTTGCATAAAGCGCAGTAACCCGGATCCCAAATGCATTTTAACTAGATAACGACTTGAGCATCGAGACATGGCTGCAGTAGACATAATCAAGACGATTTTAAACGTTGGCTGCATACTCGTGTTGCCATAGTTCTTTCTATTCTCTTATTCTCCGTCGCTGTTAAAGAGCGTGGGAGTGTGCCGATTCAGTCAGTGTCAGTCACTTTACCGACCATGTTGAGATTTATAATAATGGTATTGAGAATAAGCCCAACGACATGGTCACATGGGGACTAACAATTACGATTTTGTACATACAATATTTTACAAAAAGATCTTTATGGATGCTACACGAATTAATTTACAGGTATACAGTGTGGAAAAAATATTACTAGCCTTAATAAACTGACAGTCTTTAGCTTTTGTGGAAAAAACCCAAGTACCCAACTTGAGTTGGTCTGTGTCGTTTTAACTGACAAGTACCACGTGTAAAAAATCGAGCAGGGAGACATGTAGTCCCTATAGGCGAGCGGTTTACCCCTCAAAAGACGCTTAGAAACAGAATATACCTACTAAAATTCTTTTTGCATTTCTAATGCACCAAACCTTTTTTATTCAATTCTATATATTTTTTCAAGATGAAATGTATTTTTTTTTAATTTTTACAAGTGGGCCGGCAATTGTTATTAACAAATAACTTATACAAAAAAGCAATTTCACCGAATTGCTTCAAAATCTTTTTTTTAAGTGTATCTCATCAAAATAAACACTTTTTTACTCTTGATAATTTTTCGAAAAATACTTCCTTTTCGAGTTATTTGCATTTTTTTGTTGAAAAAATGACTTAATTAGTGATTTTTGGGATTTTTTTTCTAAAAAACTACTAAATGAATTGCAATTCTACAAATAGCTTTATAATCTTTAAACCGTCGAGTACAAGTTAGAATATTTTGACAAGGATATTTTTTTTCTATCTTGCTAAAAACGTGGACCCAAATATTTCGAATATGCCTTTCGAGCAGTCTACCGCTAAGTGTGTACAGCGGTTGCGGCGATACAGGCGGGCGGCGCGTAGAAATATTTGTTTAAATTTAAAAAATTAATTCAATACAAATATTACGTACAATTTATTAAAAAAAAAAAGATATTTCTAATTATTTTTATATAGACATATTATAATTAAAACAATTAAAATTAATTTTTTACAATGCTATAATAATGTAATTTTTCTTTTAATATACGTGGTGACTATATTATTGAATGTTTTATTGCAGTGAAATACATTAAGCAATATATAATTAATTTTTCATTAAAAAATATAATAAAATTAAAATATAATATTAATTATACATCGTTTTCATTGTCAATAATTTGAAAATTTTCGTCAACAGCAACAGGATTTCCATCTAATAAGCTGATCTCATTGTCTTCAATACAGTCGTCTTTAACATTTTTACAATTCTCTGGTGTACATGCACATACTGCGCAGCATTCTAAATTATAGGAAATACAATTACAATTTTTCGTAGAACATTTTCCGGTACATGAGCAGAAATACTTTTGTAACATATCTAAACTAGTTTCGCCTTCAAAATAATTAAAATCGAAACAATTATTTTCCATTGTCCAACCATGGGTTAATGGATCAAGAGATGAAATAATATTGTTTTTTGCTTGAATCCATTCATTTATTTGCCACTTTGCTCTTAAGTAATGTTGTAATAATGCTGGTTTCGAAGGTGGTAATTTTTCATTAGATGCATTTTATTTAATGCAATATTATATCTTAATTCATTTATGGATTCATGATATTTTTTAAACTTATTTTGAGGGTCATACAGTTTAGATAAAAATAGAGTCTTTCAAGTCCTTCATCTAAAGGTAAAGTAGGCAAATTTCTTAATTTTTCCAATTGACTATCAGTTAATTTCTGCAAAGCTTTATAAGCCTTCTTTTTTCCCATATCATAAAATGAACTTGTGGTATCACAACCTGTTATAGAATGCATTATTAGCATACTGTTGCACATTATTTTTCCAATTTCTTTTGCAATTTGATGTACAGGTATATATCGAGAACGATCCACATTTTTTACAATATTTCCTGTGTGAAACCGTAAAAGTGGTTCACTTGTGAAATCATGATAATGAGATAAAAGTAAAATAAATATATCTGTGTCTGGAGATTTAACAATAATTTGAATTTTTTTTTCCAAATGCTGCTCAAATCATATATATACATATATATATATATATATATATATATATATATATATATATATATATATATATATATATATATATATATATATATATATATATATATATATATATATATATATATATATATATATATATATATATACAGTCCTCTCTCTCTATAACGATATGCATGGGACCGGTAATTTTCATCGTTATAAGGAGAGATCGTTATACAGAGAGAGACAAAATTCGGTACTGTAATATTAATAATACTGTACTAAATAACCTATTTTAATTTAAAAAAATTATCAAAACGAATATAAATGAATTAACATTGTATTCCACATAGATTTATTAACGAATAATATAAGCAATACAGTATAAAAAATGACTGTAAAATTAAAACATGTGTACTGTACAATAAAAAAAAATAATATGCTACTGTAAAATATATTTAGCCTACTTTACCAAAAAAATCTGTCACCTTGGTCTGTCTTCTTTTCCCTTTCCACAGAACTGACCTGACCATGTCCTGAAGACTCATCGAATCTTCCACAGCACTCATATCGTCTTCCTGGTGGATGAAAAATCGATGCAGTACTTTTGCTGCATTAAATGCCTGCTGAGCGGTCGGAGCTGGTTCTGGCTCTGCTTCCACTTCCGAGTCACTGTTTTCTTCTTCTTCTACACGAACTGCTTGCAGGATGTCCTCGTCAGAAAGTCCAGATGTTGTAGCTACATTTTTATCAACTTCTTCAAAATCTGTTAGTTCTTACGGTCCGTAGGTGATAGTAAGTTCAAACTGTCTGGCCCAAACATCTAATGGCAGGTCATCTTCATCATCAGTCAATCCTTGATCTTCCAGCCATCCTGCGTGTTTGAAGGAATGTTTTATTGTATTGCTCGTCACCTCGTCCCAGGATTTACTAATCATTAGGATGGCGTCAAGAATGTTTAGTTTAAGATCGCCATTATTCTCAACCATTTCCATCAAAAGTCTTCTCCTGTAATGGCTTTTCAAACTCTTGATGACACTTTGGTCCATGGGCTAAAGGACACTTGTGTTTGCTGGCAGAAAAGAGAGTTCGATGTTTTGAAGGTCGCGCAATACAGGATGAGCAGGACAATTATCTACAAGCAAAAGAATTTTTTCCCTTTAAGATCGATATCCCATTTTCTTATCGCTTCTTCAAAAATTTCCGAGGTCATCCACGTACTCTTGTTTGCTTTATAGGTCACCGGCAGATTTTTTTTATGTTTTTAAAGCAACGCGGGTTTGTCGACTTCCCTATCACTAACAATTTTCGCTTCACCGAACCTGTCATGTTAGCGGTCACTAAAACTGTAATGCGTTCCTTAGAGAGCTTTCTACCAATGCACTTTTCCAATTTAAATTTTAAAGTTCTCTTTGGTGTCATTTTAAAAAACAATCCAGTCTCATCGTATCTTAGGTCATATCGTGTCTTCAGTCCAGGCCACACGTTTTCTTGCCAATCATCCGTTACGTTTTTGTTAACATCGCGAGCCTCCGCTGATTTGCCCGTAGTTGATTTTGTGCCGCAGCTTTCACTTGCTCAGCCAACCCTCAGATGCCTTGAAATTCTCAATTCCAAGTTCAGTTGCAAAAAACTCAGCTTTTGTCCTGACCATAGGCCCAGAAAGTGGAATATGGTTCACTGAAGCATAGCGCGATCTAAATCTTCGTGCTGAGGTTTCCACAACTTCTTCCTGCTACCGCCCTCCATCTCCGCTTTAAGCCACTTTTTTCTGTCCTTCCATATCGTAGCTATAGTTGACTGAGATAGCCCCGTCCGGCGAACGACATCCGATTGCTTTTCACCTTTTTCTATTGCTCGAGTTATCGATAACTTTTCCTCCACCGAGAGCACTTTTTCCAAAACATGTTGATTGTTGACACCAGTGGCGGCTTTTGGGGGTAGGCAGGATAGGCCGGGCCTACCCAATAATTTTAAGAGCTTTAAAATTGAAAAACATATTTAAAAATTATGTTAATGCATGTAAATAACTTTTAAATGTACTAAATCACTCAATACATTACCGTCCGTTAAAACAACTAAGTTATTATATTACCACAGTAAGCATCGAATCGTATTCAGGCTTTTTAAATATCATTAATAGGCCCTATCGGAACTGGCCGACCCAGCTCACATAAGATCCCCGTTCAAAAAGCGTTTGAAGTTAAGCAGCTTGCCGGACAACGAATTATATTGTCGTGTTTACGCTTGCTGTTTAGGCACCAGACGATCGGGCCTACGATGACCATCGTTGTCACTTGTAACGTAATTATCGAATTGTAATATAAATTTTCTTTTAAATTATGATAAAAAAATATGTAACATAATCTTTAATTGTAACATATTTTTAAACAAACAACACAATTACAAACAAGTGCACGGTTGCCCAAATAAATTCAAAAAAAATTCGTAAAATTCGAAGAAAAAAAATCACATTTGCATGATTTCTATATCGCCTGATTGTATGCAACTTATATATGTGAGATTGTTTTATAACTGATACATAAAAATGAGTTTTTATGACGCTTTACCAGGTTGCAGTAATAGTAATGTTGATAGTGAGTGTTTGGACATTGTTGTTTTACTATTGGAATCGTCATTATCTAGAAGAACTGAAATTGATAGAAAAAAAATTATTATGAATGGAAGGCCTACTCCAACATTGCGAATTGACCAAAAAGATGGGAAAAAGGTGCGTACTTTTAATTGCTCTTGGTATGATATCTACAAATGGTTGTCTGGAAGTATTACGAAAAACAGACTATATTGTTGGCCGTGTTTGTTATTTTCTAATAAGAAATACGTATAGAATTGTGAAGGATACTTTGATTTAAAAAATATGTCTACCTCCTTAAAAAAACATTCCAGTTGCAAGGAACATTTCAGTAATTTGCTGTCCGTTAAGGATGTACAGAAGAGGGCGTTTTCTGTTCGCGATTTGCTATATGAAAAATCAAAAATCGCAAAAATTAGATACAACGCAGAAGTTAAAATGAAAATTAGTTGGGGGGAGGGTCATGACCCCGTGACCATAGCTATGTAATTTGGTGGCTTGGCCTACCCAAAATTTTACCACACCAGCCGCCACTGGTTGACACACTAAGATACAACTCAAACTGGAAATGAAAAGTCGTCAATAGATGACAACATCTGTGTGATAACAGTTAGATACGCCGCCCGAACAATAAACGTAAGTCACTTAATTCTCTGATAAGAAAGAGTAGAATGGGTGGCCGCATTCCTTAAGCGCAAAACAAAATAACCGCTGGACAATGATCTTGCCACTCGTGACTCAAGTTGTCTGAACTTTAAACACAATAACACATTTGTCATCAACTATTGAACGCTAAAAAGTTATCGCTATAAAGAGAGAACGATATCGGTAAAGAGAAAGAATTAATACATTGTTCTTATGATGAACCAACCAACGTTTACTATTTTCATCGTTATAGAGGAATTATCGTTATATAGGGAATCGTTATAGAGAGAGCCTACTGTATATATATATATATATATATATATATATATATATATATATATATTACATTATTAAAAAAGTCGAAAAGATTCGAGCGCCTACAGCACCTCAACCGCTGTACACGCTTAGCGGGATAATCTCGAAAGGCATATTCGAAATATTTTGGGTCCACGTTTTTAGCGAGATAGAAACTATTTATCCTTGTCAAAATATTCTAACTTGTACTCGACGGTTTAAAGATTATAAAGCTATCTGTAAAATTGCAATTCATTTAGTAGTTTTTTAGAAAAAAAATCCCAAAAATCACAATTAAGGCATTTTTTCAACAAAAAAATGCAAATAACTCGAAAAGGAAGCATTTTCCGAAAAATTATCAGGAGAGAAAAAGTATTTATTTTGATGAGATACACCTAAAAAAATTAATTCCGAAACAATTCGGTGAAATTGCTTTTTTGTATAAGTTATTTGTTAATAACAATTGCCGGTCCACTTGTAAAAATTTAAAAAAATACATTTCATCTTGGAAAAATATATAGAATCGAATAAAAAAGGTTTGGTGCATTAGAAATGCAAAAAGAATTTTAGTCGGTTGATGCTCTGATTATAGGGGTAAACCGCTCGCCTACTAAAGTAATTAAAATTTATCCATTGTCATCGACCTAGAGTTACAACATAATCAAAATGTAACATTTGAAATGATGTAAACCCATATAGGAGGTCTCACATATAACTTTATTGTTAGCTACAATTACACAAGGCACTGAGGATGATCTGTTCAGATCGAAAACGTTATGCTAGTACTTAAATTTTGACGACACTTTTTATAAAGTTTTAACTATGTTTTTTATACCACAATACAAGTGTGAAGTGTTTCAACTTCTGTGTTTTTTTTATTTTTATAGAATTTATTTGTTTTTGTCAATAAATCGATCAATTAATCAGTTTATAAAGTTCTACGCGGTCTTCTGATTTCCAGTCTCCATTTATCTCGGCGGCTCCAAAGATTTTCTTCAATTCCCCTCTCCCTTAAGTTTTTATCGATTTCTTCTCTCCAACTTAATCTAGGTCTACCTTGCTTTCTTCATCCACGCGGTGTCCATACTATCTTAGTTGATTTATTCTGATGTCCTCTGTTGTATTGTGCTTAACACCCATAATTTCTCGCATTCTTTCGTTTCCTACTTTGTCTAATCTTGATTTTCCAACCGCTCTTTTCCAGAAGTCCACTTTTGTTGCTTCTAATGCTTTTAAGTTTTTTCCTTTCAGTGGCCATACCTCACTTCCATATCTAACAATGCTTTTTATATTGCTGTTATAGATGTTGTGTTTGTTTTCTTTGGAGATCGTTTTGTTTCACAGTACACTATTTAATTACCTAATTGCTTGTCTTCTCTGGATATTTCTATGTTTAATTTCTTCGTCTAATTTGCCATCGTTGATTATTTGTATGCTTAAATATTTGTATTTTTGACAGTGATTTATTTCTTGCTGTATTTCTTTCAAGATTAGATTTTGTTGAATTCTAGTAATACACATGTATTCAGTTTTCTTGATATTCACTTCTAGTCCCCATAGTTCGTATTCTTCGATAAATTTACGGGTCATATATTCGAGGTCTTCGTAGTCTTGGTCCATCACTATCTGGTCGTCTGCAAAACTCACTGTGTACAATATTGCGTCGTTTAGAGGAATTCCCATGTTTTTGCATTTTCTTTTCCACATCTTTATCGCTTGCTCCGAGTAGATCTTAAACAAAGTAGGAGACAGGCAGCATCTTTGTTTGAGTCCTTTGCTGATAGTGAAACCCTTGGGTACTTTCTGACCTTTCTTTATTTCACTTGTGTTGTTCTTGTAGAGGTCTTCAACAGCCTTGATTAAGATTATACTAATACTTGTTTTCTCTAGAGCTTTCCAGAGTTTGTGTTGCGGTACACTATCATAAGAGGTTTTAAGGTCCTCGTACAGAAGATGTATTGGTTGATTTCGTGCTACTTTTTTTTCGATTAGCTGGGTAGCAGTAAACAGATGGTCAATAGTTAATCTACCAGCTCTAAATCCGGCCTGTTCTTCTATATCACAGAATTCATCTTTCATTCTCTTTTTGATGAGTTTCCCGTAAACTCTTGCGATGGTGCTAACGACAGCGATTCCTCGATAATTGTCACATACATCTTTACTTCCCTTCTTATGTATTGCCGTAATAAAATATGTCCTTCTCTCCTCCGGTATACTCTCTCCGTTAATACATTTTTGGTAAAGGCTGGCTAGCTGCTTATATAATTTGCTTGTACCGTACTTGAGTAGCTCAGGTGAGATAATGCCAGCTCCTGGTGATTTTCTATTCTTTTTTTCTTGGCATACTCGAGCTACTTCTTTGTCGTCAACCCTAATTGGGGAAGCTATTGTATGTACTTGCACCTCCGATTTTGTTTGAGGTGTTTACAAATATTCTGGGAACAAGAATCATAGGAGACTTCACCACAACAAAAGGGCTCCTGCAGGGTTGTTCCACATCTCCAACCCTATTCAAAATATACTTAGAGAAAGCCTTGACTACATGGAAAAGAAAATGCGAAGGCATGGGAGTACCGGTACGGAACGAATACCTATATACGTTAAGTTTTGCAGACGATCAAGTAGTGATTGCACAAGACCAAGACGACCTCAGCTACATGATGAAGAAACTACAAGAAGAATATACCAAGGCTGGCCTAGATATTAACCTCGCGAAAACAGAGTACCTATCTACAAGTGAAGAAGACATAGAAGATCTACAGATTGATGACAACGTAACAATCAAAGGAAAGGATAAATTCAAATACCTGGGGTTCATAATCACGAAAAAGGCAACAACAGAGGAAGAAATTACACAAAGATTAGGACAAACAAGAACAGCAATCCGACAACTTAACTCAGTATGGTGGGATAGACACCTAAATATGAAGACAAAAACGCAGATTTATAAAACATTAGTGCGAAGTATTATGACATATGGGGCCGAAAATTGGATCATAAACAAGAAAAACAGCAGTAAGATAATAGCAACAGAGATGGAATGCCTGCGAAGATGCTGCAGAGTAACAAGAATGGATAGGAGAAGTAATGACGAAATAAAGCAAAGAACATCAATAGAAACAGACATACTAACATATATAGAACAAAAAAGACTAAAGTGGTATGGACATGTAAGAAGAGCTAGCGACAGCAGATGGATAAAAAGAATAACCGAATGGAGCCCCATAGGAAGGAGGAAAAGAGGACGACCCCGAAAATCCTGGAGGAACGAAGTAGACGACGCCATGAGTAAGAGAGGACTAAACGATGGAGAATGGAACAACAGAGAGAGATGGAAACGGTTGAGCGAGGGAAGGCAGTGAATACTGTAGAATCCCTAAATATATATACAAATATTCTGCCCTTTCTTCCGCCAGTAGATTTGCGAAGTATTCGTCCCATTTATCTAGGCTGATCGGTGAGACGATGTCTTTAGTCTTATCTTGTCGAACAGATCGAAGTATTTTCCTGCTTTCGGTGCTTCTGCTACCCCTCAAGTGAGTGTTTATTCTAAAGCTGTTTCTTTCCCAGCTTTCGTTTTTCTTCTTATTTATCGCATCTCGTACATTCCTTTGGGCTGTTTGATATTCTTTTTACTTTGATCAGTATTTATATTTAAGTGTTTGTGGTATTTATCTCGTTTAATCTCTATTTTTTCTTCGATTTATTCTTCTCATCAATATGGCTTCCTTCGTTCGTTTTTTTTCATATTGATCCAGGGCTTCTTCTGTTGCACTTTTGAGACATTGTTGTATGTAATTGTAATGGTGCTCAACACCATCAAAGTTTTCTTGTAAGAGCTTTTTGTACAGTACCTTTGTGCTTTCAGGGTTAAGGGTATCCAAGTTGTATTTAGTTTCTATTGTTTTTTGCTCTTGTTCCTCGTTGTGTTCTGTTTTCTTGGCTAGTCGTATGGGAATTATCTTTTTAGCCCTTACTAGGTAGTGGTCGCTTTCACATGTGCTTCCTCTAAACGCTCTTACTTCTTATATATTAAGTTGTGTATTTTGTCTGGCGATCACATAGTCTATAATGGATTTCAAATTTCTTGATTGTTGAACCGAAATGAATTTATATATTTCTTGGTGTTGAAAAAAGCCGTTAAGTATTCCCAAACAAGTTGTTTTGCTCACATCTGTTGATAAGCCTATCTCCATTGTCAGTTCTAGTATCTTCTCCGAATTGACCAACTATTTATCTTTTAACTTTTTGTTCCGTTCTCGTATGTAGGTCTCCTAATAGGAGTATTTCCCTTAATGTTTCTATTTTTATTATGTCTTAAGATAGTTGTTCAAAGAACTCTTCTTTATCTTTTAATAAAGCGTCCTCGTTTTTGTCGACATACTTTAAACTATAACATCATCGACACCTTTTTTAAATGATAATATGTCAATATATCATTACACAATATATTACTAGATTTTAATAAGATTCGATAATGACCCTGTTTAATATACTAGGATAAGGAGAGATGAGGAGGTGGGAATGTTGATGAGGAAAGATCCATGTTTAAGTCTTATTAAAACCTCTCCAAGATGTGGAATCCTAAAATGGATTGGATTTATAGAAACCATTTGCAAAGATTAAGGTAACAAAAAAGCAGAGATCCCAGAGGTCGCGGTAATTGGTCATCTTTTTGGCTAAGCTCCGGAAGGTTGTAGTGAAAGGCTTCTTCTGGGCAAGTCCGGTGGTTAATTCAAGCCATTACTTGAATTCATAATAGATCATAAAGCTAACAGCTAAGAATTATTGTAACTGATTTTAAATTGAATTCCAATAAAAGAATAACTTTTTATCCAATTTGAAAAAAAAATATTACTAGTTACGCTAAGCCAGTCTTTAAGCTTTACCATTCAATAAATATTCTTACAATAAATTTGTTGACCCCCTGCAGTTTTAAGACTGTCTGGAGGGAAAATATAGTTCTCATACATGCAATTGGTGCTGTGACTACCGTGTTTTCTAATCTTGGGGTGTAATACTATCATGTCTAGTTGATGCTTAGTACAGAGGGAAAATACTTGCAAAACCATATTCTAAAGAGCTAGCGGACCCTGAGACTTAATGGGATTATATGCCTTTTCAGTAGTTTTCAGTAGCCAGTAGCCTTTACGTTGTGGCTGTGTCGTGTCCTGTTTATGAGACATATCCCATTATTGGTCTTACACTGTGTTTCATTCAGGCTCTGTTTGCTCTATTCACTTGATCTTCCACTTCCGTTTCGAGCTTTCCGTAGCTAGATAATGTAGGTATTTAAACTCCATCACTTGTTCTATTATCTGAACTTCCAGCTCCAATTTACATCTTAATAAATTTGTTGTTATAACCATGCATTTTGACTTTTCTGGGGAAATTAACATGTTAAATGTTCTGGCGGTTATATTGAATTGGTGCAGCATACGTTGTATATCATCTTCACTTTAGAAGAGTAGTATTGCGTCGTCTACATAACACATTATTTTAAGTTGTTTTTCTCACATTTGGTATCCTTTTTTAGTTCTTACTTTTTTTATTATTTCATCCATAATCAGGTTGAATAATAGAGGAATCTCCCTCTCTTATCCCATTGCCAGCTTTAATAGAGTCAGTTAGTTCTTGTTGTCTCTCTGTTTTAATAAAAATAAAAAATACATTTAAAAACATTTCATCATTGATACTCGTCACATATCTATAGACTACAAAGCAGCCTACGACTCTGTTATATAAGAGAAATGTTCAAAGCAATAGAAGAGCTACAAATAGCAAACCAGTTGATAAATTTAACAAAACTAACTCTTGAAAAAGTTGAATGTAGAGTACGAATTCATAGGGAACTGTCTGAACCTTAAAAAAAATAACGGGCTCTCTTCTGTATATTGTTTAATCTTGCTCTGGAAAAAGTAATGCATACGTCACAAATTACAACCACTGGTTCATTATTTACTAAATCAGTGCAAATCCTTGCATACGCTGATGATATCAATATTATTGGGAGAACGGAAAACGCTATACGAGAGGCGTATATAGCATTAAAAGAATCAGCTACAAAAATGGGTTTAATAATAACAACAACAAAACGAAGTATATGAAAATAAGCACGCAACCACAAATTCTACGACCGCTTGTTATAGAAAACGACGTCATCAAAGCAGTGAACGAATTTGTATACCTGGGAGCGCTGCTTAACACTGAAAATAATATTAATCTTCTCTTTAATTCCACAATTATATCGAGAAATACAAAAATAAAACTCTACAAAACAATAGTACGCCCAGTCCTAATATGGTTCAGAGACCTGCACTCTAACAAAAAGTAATGAAAACATGGTAGATGTTTCGAAAGAAAAGTACTAAGGTGAATCTATAGAGCAGTAAATGATAATGGAGCGTGGAGAAGACGATACAACTTTGAACTTTATAGAATATACCAGTAACCAGATATCGTAAAACATATTAAGATAGAACGTCTGAGGTGAATAGGTCATGTAATGCGGATGGAACAAAATGACTCAGCTAGAAAAACACTCCTTGGTAGACTCATTGGTCAGAGAAGAAGAGGAAGACCCAGAACAAGGTTCCTTGATAACATCGATGAAGACATGAGAAATATGGGAATACGTGCTTGGTGGAGGAAGGCGATGAATAGGGATGATTGGAGAGAAATTCTTGAGGAGGCTAGGACCCACGTAGGGTTGTAACGCCAGAATGATGATAATAATAATGAATTTTAATAATATAAAATTTAATTAAAGCATTGACCGATTTAAAAGTCGAAAGTTGTCACGCCCCAACCGTCTGGAGCGCGAGCTAATGTTATAGCGGATAGAGATTTGAATGCGTATAGGGTATCTGCAATAAAAAATATATATTCCAATTAAAAAATTAAAAGTTATCCCTCAATACAATTAACAGTTTAATTTTTGAAGGTAATTATTGCACCAATAGTGCCCAAAAGTTGTTTTTTTTTTAAGTTTTTGTACATCTTGAGCTAAGTGTTAAAAAAATTAAATCACTTGGTTTGAGAGAGTGCAATCACCCCCATCGCCATCCCCTTGGATCCACCTATGTAGTAGTCGTTTGGTTTTGCATGTGTCATGTCTCGTCTCTGCCGTATACGAGTATGTCATTATAAGTCTAATTTCTGTTTTATAGATCCTTGCTTTTGTGTCTTATCTAGGTGCTTATTTTCCAGATTGTATCATTAAGAGATTCCGTCGTTTTATTTGCTCCCAAGATTTTCTTGTTAAATATAAAACAATTCTAATAGAGTACAATTTACAATGCAATTATTTCTGTCAAGCTGTTTCTATTTACTAAACAGCCAGTTACTTTTTAAGTTTAGTAGTAATTATTTTATTACTTATATCTCTAATAGAATAATATAAGAGTCACTGTCAATTGTCATACCACCACAAAATGAAATTAAATATAAAAACAACAACTTCCTGCATGTGTTTAGATAGAAAATTAATTGTTTTCCTGAATAGGCAAATAAATGAATGAAAATCTATTTTTAGACGGCAATAATCTACCAGCACGTTTAAAATAGGTAAACCAGAGAGACATTGTAAGTACTTTGTCACCATTGGAATGTCTTGAAGATCTCGAAATTTATATTTCCTTTGATAATTTTTACTGTGTGCATTACAGCGCTGTCGGTGAAGGGTTCATGCAGGAACATTTGAAAATAGAAAATTTACTATGAAAGGACTAATGAACAAAGAAAATATGCGTTGAAAGTGAAAGATTTCCAAAGTCAATTAAAGCAAAAAACATATAACTTAATTATTATTAATATAACTTTTCTCATTGATCACTTTATCTCGTTCCTCATGCATGATAGATTTTACAAATTACACTATTTATTTAGTTGACAGAACAGCCATTTAGGCATCAAATCTCCGAAAATGTTTTTAGGTCATAATAATAAAAAGACCTTTAATATATCAAAAATTATATTTAAATAATTACATCGCCTGCGGTAAAGTGTTCCTGACGCAAACGGAGCTTTCATTAACATCATCATTTTAGGCTTTGCAACCCTGTGTTGGTCCTAGCCTCCACAAAAATTTCTCTCCAGTCATCCCTATTCATTGCCTTCCTCCGCAAAGCACGTATTTCCATATTTCTCATGTCTTCATCAATATTATCAAGAAACCTTGTTCTGGGTGTTCCTCTTCTTCTCTGACCAATGGATCTATCAAGAATCTCTTAATGTCCGTTGGAAAACGTCGCAAAAATACATTAAAGGTAAGTCAAAATATTTCTGACATAAAAGCTGTATTTGTATTGCATACCATATTTGTTTTTGAAAGCCATATAAATTTGTTATTATTGGGACATAAAGTATTTATCCATAAATTCTTAGAGATATAAAGTTATTGTTTTAAAAAGTAGAACTCATCCATCAGCATAAATAAATTTGAAAGTAAAATAACATCAGGATATTTGTACAGAATTAAAATTTCCATCTGTACAGACTCCCTTACCTCTATCCAGTCCATCAATAATCTATTTACTAATCACCCTCTTGTAGAAAAAATCCATGACACTTACCAAAATCTTATCATCCATGACATCCATATCACTATCATATGGATTCCCTCCCACATCGGTATTATGGGTAACGACAACGCCGATTGCTTTGCCAAAGAAGCTGCTGTATCCAATTGTACACCACATAATACACAAATTGCCAGTGACCTAAAAACTAGTATAAAGAAACTCGTACGAAATTACTGACAGAATCATTGGAAACAATCCACTACATTTTTACACCAAATAGATCAGACAATTGAGCGGTTCGTTATCCCTAGTATAACTAAAAATGAGATGATTGTTGCTAGAAGATTGCGTATCGGTCACACCAAATTTACGTAATGAATTTTACACCTAATCTGTCACTATTGCCAATCTCCACTAAGCGTTCTACACATCCTTGTGGACTGCCCTCATTACAATAAACGACGACAAGATCTGGGCATGAAGGGCGACATCACAGATATATTATCGAACCAGAACCAAGTCATCACAGCTATCCAGTTCCTGAAGCTAGAAAACTTACTAAATAATATATAACTATAGTATATTATAATATGTAATTGTACCTTATATATAATTGTACCCACCGTGCCTCGTGCTAATGGCCGAAGCTGTCACAAGCACGTTCAATTAAATAAAAAAAAATTGTTTTTCTTTAAGAAGTAATAATTAGAGCAACTTTCACATTATGTTAAATAAATTAGGCTCAAAAAGGAGATAACAAAATTAAAGATTATTTTTCTTTTCAATTATATAAGAAAGTTTGTACATTATAAAAGTTAGAAGAACATTTTTATACTTTTATAACTTTTTTATATGTTTTATGGTATATTTATTTAAATAGTATTTAAAAGTTTATAATTTTTGTTTACTTATTTATTTTTCTTGTTTATCCTGGATAATGCAAGCAACTGAGAAATACTAGAAGCCACGAAATATACGTAATTGATATGATTGAATTGAGCCCTGAGAATTTTGAATTATTGCACAATTTTATTTATTTTTTCTTTATAATTAATAATTAAAGTAATTAATTAATTAAGTTAATTAATAAAAGTAAGCTTAATCATAATACAATTAAGAAAAGCAGATCATAATATATATAATATTGATAATCTTAATCTATATCTGTACCGTCATTGAGCGTCGTCATTAAATTACTAACAAGCCGTATAAATAAAGCTCCTTCTTAAATTACGATACTTTCGATAACTATACTATATACAAATTTTCTTGTATCATTACATTCTTATGACTTACTAAACATGACAGTCTTTACCTTATGTGTAACAAATATTGACGTAAACGGTTAAGGGTTAAAAGCTTTTATAAAGTCCAACACTTGTAAAACATAAGAGCAGGAGAAACGTGACATTCTGATTTCATATTCGTAATATTTCCAGCGCCGGTATTTTCTTAATAGTCTACTATTAATGGTTAATACTCCCATCCCAGCAGTTTGAGATAACTATCCAAACGATCGATTGAAACATGAGAAGATAGAGCCGTTAATGAAACTATTCACAACAAACTGTAATCAATTGAGGAATGGGAATTTCCTCATATGGAGTTTCCAATTAGATTGAAATTAGCAATGAAGGTTTTCCTTTTTTGAGATTTTTAATTGCAACAAGAAGAAATTCAGGTAAATTAGATGGAGTGAACATGGCATTTTTGGTTTCATTTTCAAATCTGTATATTTTGATTTAGTTCCTCCTTTTTTATTTACTTGGTTGTTATGTTTAATAGCGAATCAACAAAAATAGGTCTACAAATGAATTATAATAACGAAAATTATGACCAACCAACCAGAAGAATTAATAATTACAATTGCACAAACAACTATAGAACAAGTAAAAGAATATGTATATTTGGGACAATTAGTTAAATTAAATAAAGAAAATCAGACTGGAGAAATAAAGAGAAGGATACGGTTGGCTTGGGTATCCTTCGGAAAACTTTCCTATATACTAAAAAATAGAAAATACCCCCAATATTTAAAAACAAGAGTCTTCAACCAATGTCTACTTCCTGTTCTCACCTACGGTTCCCAAACTTGGACGTTTACAAAGGAAAACATGGAAAAATAGCAAAGACCCAAAGAGCCATGGAAAGGCAAATGCTGTACATCAGGCTATCAGACAAGAAAAGAAATACTTGGATCCGCAACAAAACAAAAGTGATCGATGTATTAACGCAGATAGCAAAACTTAAGTGGAAGTTCGCTGGACATACCATAAGACAGAAAGACGACAGATGGAATAAGATGATTATACACTGGAGACCATATAGTTACAAACGAAAAAGAGGAAGGCCACAAATGAGATGGTCAGATGACTTGAAAAAACACGCAGGCCCGAAGTGGATACAAACTGCCTACAATAGAGAGACGTGGAAGAAGGAAGAGGAGGCCGATGTCCAAAATTGGACAGCAAGGGCTGTATAGATAGATAGAGATAGAAAATAATGTTTAAAAATAATATCTCCACCATATATTCATTTTTATAGCTGTAAATCTGTTTTTTTTATCTGTTAAGCTGTTTTTGACAGATTCTGTTCATTCTGGCATGTTTTGTATCTTTGATTTCATGCATTTGCATGAAGTAGTAAGCAGTAGTAGTAGTACTTTTTGACGACCGTATTGTAGATATTTATTTTACCATATATTATTTACCATATATTATTTAATGTGTTAGGAGAAGATTATTGATTTCTTGGCTTATACTTCTTGCTTGTCAGTTCCGTCTTTACTTTTGCTTCAAGGTAACTTAAGTTTTCACATCACCTTATTGTATCTAGAATATATATAGATAGATAAATTTAAACCATAGAAGCTGCAATTATTTCTACAAGGAAAAGTAGAAGGAAAACTAGGACCAAGTTAGGCAGTATAAGAAGATAGAAGCTCTCACTGCTTCTAAGGAAAAAATTCCTATTGTATTTAAAGAAAAGGGCTCTAGATATATTGATAATAAGTGAGATGGATGGTATGAAAAGTCCATGTTAGCAGTGATATCACATTAGAATCAACTAGCACTAAACGCTATTAATAGTACGCAGTAGCAGCAAACCGGTCAGTATTAATACCTAATATACTAAACATTAATTCCTAAACATAATTCCTAAACTAATTCCTAAACATGATTTAAAACAGTCCAAAGAACAGGAAGACCAGTTTAAGCTGTACTCTCTGTATGAGGTGCCACTGGAGATGCCCACTTGAGGTTACTCGAGAGCTGTTTCCACCCAGCCATTGGTATGGAGTACAGTGGGACACCGAACTGTACCTCTTACCATAGACAAACTCAAAGGAAGCTTTGAAAGCCCTAAAGACACGAAAGGCTTTGGAACTCGATGGGATACTACAAGAAACGTTGAAACGCACTAGCAGTCTGGAGCCGACGTGGCTTTTGGAACACATGAATGCACTGCTTGAAATTCAACGATTGGGAGATCTTAAGTCTCGTGTTACTCCAAAAGGGGGAAGACAAGTATCCACCTGTCGTGCATAGGTAAATCATATGAAAGGTTTCTAAGAGGGCGAGTCGACACAATCATTAAAGAGTCAGGCGTGTCATTCAGGTAGTACGGTTTCATAAAGAACATGAGCACAGTGCAAAATTGAAAGAAGTAGTGAAGGTTTTACCAGACAAAAAATTGTCCGAAGTAATTAATCCATTTGATCTATCTGTCAGAGAGGAAAATTGTTGTAGAAAAAGGACTGGTGGGTGACTTAAAGGCTGTAGTGCCACAGGGGTCGGTCCTAGGAGCCTTACTGGCATAAGACGGGGTTGTGAGCCAACAATACTGACATGGTGTAACATCTTTTGCATTTGCTGATGACCTCGCTATGCTGGTAGTGCACAGTGTACACGCGACTAATCTTCGGTGCATAGTGTACACGCGACCAACTCGAGGAATGAATGAAAATGCATAGCCTAGAACCAGCTGCAGGTAAGACTGAGGCTATAGTTCTTAAGGGACCTAGGTAAAGGGATGGTATAACATTTAAATTTACAGGAAAGAGAGTGGTATCAAAGAAATGCGTGAAAACTCAAACAAATCTGAATCAAAACGGAAGGTGGGAGAAGCAAGCAAAGGCAGTGACTCAATGAGCTGTGGTAATATCCGCCGCGTTGTGGAGGATCATGCTCAACACGGAGGCCCCAAAATTAAGTAAAGGAGAGCCCTTCATTCATTCATACTATCAAAGGCGTACAGGAGGCAGCTCAATCGAGCAAATCGGAAAAGTCTATTGAGAGTGGCATGTGCATACAGAATTGTCTCTGCCAAAGCGTTGAGAGTTATTACCAATTGTATTCCGATGCACGTGCTAGGGACGGAAAGGAGAAGAGTAACGAGTGAAGAAATAAAGACATAGCAACAGAACGTTTCAAAAAAGAAGAAAAGTAGAGAAAATGACAAACGCTTTTACTGTAAAAAATCAGACACTGTCTCACACACTCTATTGGTATGTGCTAGATGGATAGCAGAGTGGAGCCTGCTTAAGAGAGAGTTGGAAAATAGGGAGCAATCAGTCATAAGTCGCGAAGCAGTTCAGCCCGTTTAGAGATGTGAAAAGAACGTTGGAGAGAAAGGAACAAGAAAAAAAGCGACCCGAAGGAAGGCAGGAGGGGTGCCCAGGAGCAAGCAAGAAGATAAGTCAGAAAGAGATGGGGCGAGATTGAACATGAACAGAGATACAGAGAAATCAGGTGAATCCCGTGCCGACGTTGGGTCCTGATCAGAGCGGTCTGGCCAGCAATTAATGGTTGAAGAAGTTGGTTTTTTTAGCAGGTAGGTCTCTGGCATTGACGGCAATGGTTTCCGAACAACCTCTGCGTGCGGCTCAGATATCATCGTGGCCACGCTGGAGGGATCTTGCATAACCGAGGCTGGAAGGCAGTTCCGCCCACCTTCTATGACCGAGGTATGTTTCGAACATTTTGACCACTTCCTTTCATAAAAGACGAAAAAACAGGTTTCAGGACAGGATATGGCACAAAAGAGCAATTGCATACTATAAAGAAATTAATTGAAAAATGCATCGAGTACAACATATCACTGGTGTTTGCATTTGTTGATTACGGGAAGGTTTGAAATTCAGTAGAGTTACAGTAGATTCAGTTATACTGCAAACACTAAAAGAAAGACGAATAGTTGGGTGGTATACGCCACAATATAAAAACATTTATGAAAAGTCTACATCAAATATACACTACCCGAAGAAAGAAAAATTTAGCTTAGATCTAGAAGTAAGACAAAGAGACAATATTTCACCAAAATTGTTTATGGTGCTCTAGAGTCAACATTCAATAGGCATCAAGCCAGACAGACAATATAGGCATCAATATAGATGGAGAAAGATTCAACCATATTCACTGCCTGAGAGAGTAGGATTTAAAATACACTTTGAGAAAACTAAATTTATAACAAATTACGAAATGAGCGGAAATATAACTCGGGGATGACCACCGACTAGATGGATCGATGGCGTGAAAAAAGTAGCGGGAAACTAGCTAGAAGCGGCCCAGTGTAGAGAACATTGGAAGAAATAAGGAAGGCATATGTCCAGCAGTGGACGAGATTGGCTAAATGATGATGATGACGATGACTGCGATAGAAGCACGACTGCCCTATGCTTCATCAGAAACGACAGGAAGAAGATTATTAGTTATAATTTGAATTAATCAATTTCGTTAAGGTATTCTCTCAATTTAACTCGAGGTATAAGTTGGTATTCATATACACACCGCAAACTTGTCGTATTTCAAAGTGACCTACATCGACGTTTTCTAAAAATACCTTCGACATATGTAGTATCGAGATTCCCTTTGCATTTTAATAGCTAATAATAGTATACAATCTTTTTACAGTAAACAATTTTTCATGGTATCTGACAGGTATTTCTTAAATGTATGTCGAAAATCGCGTACCTCGGAGTTAATGACTCTTGAGATGGTTATTTAATATCTGAAATTTGTTTCCGTGCCACTCCCACCGATGTTTTAGAAGTGTTTGCTTCATAAAAACGCCTAACAGTAGCGTAGATAATAGCGCAAGAAGATGAACCTACACTTTTATTGGGATTCAGTTCCGTAATCTCTACGTTTCTAAAGATATCCTGCAAATAAATATAATTATATAGCACACATACCAAAAAAAATTCAATATTGCTCGCTATACGGTGCTCGCAAAGAATACGAGGTAAATCAAAAGCGTTTATAGAATGTGTTCATAATATATTTTACATGGACATAAATCTTCTTTTTTAAGAGCAGTCTGCGACGGAGGACGGCAATCATCATAGCTATTCGCACTTTAGAGATGACATCGTACCACTTTCTCAGGTTACGCAACCATTGATATTCTACGTCTCTCTACGCTTCTCTTTCCTTGGATCTTTCCCTGCATAATCAGTTGGCGCAAGGTGTACATTTCTCCACGTGGAATACGTCCGAGATATTAAATTGATCCTTTTTGATTATAGTTGAAATTTCCACTTCTTTATTCATCGTCTCTTATTCATTCAACCTCTTTGTTTGTGGCATGTTCTTTTAACAATATTTCCAGAATTTTTCTATACACCCTAATTCGAATGATTCCATTTTTTCATTGATGTCACATTCAAGGTCCAAACTTCTATTCCATAAAACAGAAGCGAGAAAAATCTCTACAACCTAACTCTCAGCTCCCACTTTAAATCTCTTATGCACAGCACTCATCTTTATTTTGTTGAAGTTTGTCCGAGCTTTTTCCTGGAAGTAGTCATTGTTCCCAGATATGAATATTTTTCTAGTCATTCGACATTAGACAATTTCGTTTTCATGCCACTTGATACCAATCTCTAAAGATCTTCAACATTTTCCGCTATAATGACAGTGTTATCCGCATATCTAATGCTGTTATTGGAAAATTCGTTTACTTTTATTCCAGCTGTTTCACTCTCAAAAGTAATATCCTCTAAGATTTCTTCCGAGTAGGCATTAAAAGAATTTTCGATAATACTCATCCCTGTCTTACCCCACGTCTAATTTCAATTTACTCTGACAGCTATTCGTACTTTTGATCGCTGCTTGTAGTATAATTCGATATGATTCTGAGGTCATTACAGTCTATCATCTTTGATTGTAGAACATTTATTAATTGCTCACATATAAAACTTAATCGAATGCTTTATTATAGTCATTAAAACACGCATAGGTATCTTGATTGCCGTCCAGGAACCTTTGAATCAATACATTAAATTAAAAGAGAGCCTCGCGCGTTCCTAGACCCTTGCCAAACCCAAATTGTATTTCACTAATATCTATGTACAGGTACATGACTTTTGGAAGAAATATAGGGTTTGCTTTGTGTCAGTGTTCTCTGTCGTACTGGGGAAACGGGCACAGATCGGTCTATCTTATATTATATGTCTATGTTTTATTATGAACCTCTCCTAATCTAACCTTCTAAGACAACACATTTCGAATTCGAACGCTTCAATAAGCGTTAAGCGATCTTACTTTAAGTGACCAGGGCTCGCTACAGTATATTATTATTGACTATATGTAGCATTTTATGACGCGAATTCGGAGACTCAAAGGAGTTTCGCACCGACAAGGGTAGTTATTAAATTTGAAGTATTTCTAGTTATTGCTACTCGTATCTTCACTTCTTCGCCGCAGTTCCATTTACAGTTTAAGGTAACTCCAAGATATTTACGTTCTAAAGCTCTGGAGAGATTAGGAAATGCCGAAAGGTCTTAATCTCTATGAAGGAAAAACCCGAATCTGCACCTCCACGTGGTAGAAGGTTGCAACATCAATGTTGATTGTTAACGCAGATAGGAACCAAATGATTGCCGGTATAAGCAATCCCCTGCTTACCAACCAACGGCTTCGGGCGGATGAGTCGGTAGGTAGTGGGACAATCTTTTGTCCTGGAGCTGAGAAATCGACTCCAAAGGCGGAAGAACCAATAAATTTGTCAACGGCAGAAGAATGCAGAAGTCAAGGGGAAACCACTGCATTAAAAGTTCAACAGAACATACCAGGATCAGGAAGGAAGAACAGAAGTAATACCCGAAGATTATTTGCTGTCCACGTTTATAACACTACTTAAGTCAGTACATGCGACAGAATGCTCCCAGTATAAAACAATTTCCTTAATAAGCCACACACTAGATATTCCTCAAAATAATCCATGGAAGACTGTACAAAAAAAATAGAAGATATGGATGACACCCAGTTTGGATTCAGAGAAGGACTAGGAACGAGAGAGGCTCTGTTCGCTTTTAATGTTCTCGCGCAAAGACGACTAGATATGAACCAGGATCTCTATGTCTGCTTTATAGATTATCAAAAGACTTTTGATAGAGTACGACATCAGAAACTCGTAAAACTGTTAAAAGAAAAGAATGTGGATAGTCGAGATATTATTAAGAGATTATTATCAATCTGTACTGGAATCAAAAAGCAAAGATTAGAATCGAAAATGTCGATGCAGAAACTGTAGAAACCAAAAGAGGTGTTAGACAGGGTTGCGTGCTGTCCCCATTGTTATTCAATCTGTACAGCAAAGCTATTTTTAAGGAAGCAAGACATCAGAGGAACAACAGGGTATATCAATAAACGGAAAATTCTTGAACAACATAAGATTCGCAGACGACACCGCTGTTTTTGCAGATAGTCTAGAAGCACTGCAACCTTTATTAAATGGATTACATCAAGTCAGTCTAAAATATGGACTACAAATGAACGTTAAGAAAACCAAGTGCATGATTATTTCTAAGCAACATACAGTAGGAAGGCTAGATATCGAGGGAAAACAAGTAGAAAGAGTGAATAACTACAAATATCTGGGAACCTGGGTAAACAAAAACAATGACCAAGGTAGAGAAATAAGGACACACATTGAAATTGCAAGGCTAGCATAAAAATGAAAACAATGTGTGTTAATCAAGACCTTCATCTGGAGCTGAGGATAAGATCCTTAAGATGCTACGTGTTCTCGACTTTGTTGTATGGAATGGAAAGCTGGACACTAAAAGTGGATAATAAAAAGAAGTTGGAATCATTTGAGATGTGGTGCTGTACAAGAATTTTGAAAATACCATGAACCCAACGAGTTACAAATGCAGAAGTGTTAAGAAGGCTACAAAAGGATTGCGAGGTTATAAAGCTCATCAAAGCAAAAAAGCTGGAATATTTAGGCCATATTCATATTCATTCGTAAAAGATCCATAGGAAGACGAAGAATTTTCTGGATAAGAAACCTACGAGAGTGGTATAGTAGCAGCTCAGTAGATCTTTTCAGAGCAGCCGCCAATATGGTACGGATAGCTGTGATAATAGCCAACCTTCGATAGGAGAAGGAACTACAAGAAGAAGATATTTAAATTTACCAACTCTGTCTGGTTGTTTATTTTCAACTGTGCTTTCATATGGGATTGTCTGCTGATTATTATTAGTTTCGTTTTTGTGATAATATTGTTGAGATCATATGCCTCTTCCACTGTATTAATGATATTTATCTCTTGTAATTTTTCTATGATATCTGCTATGATTGCTGTATCATCGGCATATCGCAAATTATTTATGGGAATTCCATTTATTTTGATATATTTTTCATTCTGCTGTGCCAGTTAAAAAATATTTTCTGCATAAATGTTCAACAGCAGAGGGGAGAGTATGCAGCCCTGTCTCAGGCCTTTCTTCTTCTTCTTAACATGCCATACACCAAAGTGCGTAGGCGACTATCTCATTACTAGAATTCTGTTCTTGGCGGCGTGACACAGCTCGCCTGTATTGTGTATTCCTGTCCATTCTTTAATATTTCTTAACCAGGATAATTGTTTGCGGCCGGCTCCTCTCCTACCTTCGATCTTCCCTTGTAGGATTAACTGTGGTATTTCATATTTTGCTCCTCTCAATATGTGCCCAAGGTAACCAATCTTGCGTTTTTTAATTAATTTAAAGAGTTCTCTTTCCACGCCGGCTCTGTTAAGGACGTCATCGTTTCGAACTCTATCCACCCAAGGTATGCGCATCATTCTTCTTAATGACCACATTTCAAATGCTTCAAGTTTGTTGATAGATGTTTTTTTCAAAGTCCACGTTTCCATGCCATAAAGCAAGATGGACCATATGTAGCACTTGACCATTCTGTAGCGTATTTCGAAATTTAGGTTTTGATTACATAGGAGCGGTCTGAATTTCACAAAAGCTTGTCTTGCCATTTGTATTCGGATTTTTATCTCTTGTTGTGGATCCGATTGGTCATTGATTGTGGTGCCAAGGTATTTAAAAGTTTTCACGCGTTTTATGCGATCGTCACCTATGCATATTATCGGGTTTTCTGGAGGGTTTCTGCTAATGACCATATATTTCGTTTTCAAAATGTTGATTTTGAGACCATATTTTTTACCTATGCTATTCACCCTATCAAGTAATAACTGCTGATCTTCCAATTTATCAGTTATAATCACTGTATCGTCCGCATAGCGTAGGTTGCTAATTGGTATGCCGTTCACCTTAATGCCTCAGGCCTTTACTTATTTCTAATTCTTGTGTATATAGACTGTTAGAGATCCCTAATTCTGCTCCAGCATACCTGTTGAATCATCCTCATATCTTTTCCATTAAGATCAATCTCCCTTAACGTCTGTATTAACACATCTTATATTGTCAAAAGCTTTTTGTTAATCGATAAAGCAAATAAAGAGTAGTAAAGTTACAGAGTAAATACAAGGCGATATTATACAGCCTTGTCTCACACTTCTTTTTATATTTATTTCTTGTTCAACTTTTATTCTTGCCACTTGATGCTAGTATAGATTTGTAATTATTCATAAATCTTTATCGTCCAATCCAGCTGTTTTCAATATTTCTAGCATTTTGGTATATCGGACCTTGTCAAAAGCTTTTTCAAAATCGATTGCGTAGATGTATACATTTTGATGTATATTTATGCATCTCTGGATAAGAACTTGGTTACTGAACAGGGCGCTCTGTCATACCCAAGCCTCTCCTAAATCCGAATTGAGTATTGGTAATTCTCTAATATCGTGTATATTCTGCTATGTATAACTCGCAGGAAAATCTTCAAAACGTACGATATTAGACAATATTAGACTTATTGTACGATAATCACTGCACGTCTTTTCACGATGTTTCTTTGGTATTGTGACAAACGTCGACATAAGCCAATCAGTTGGTAATATCCCATGGTCATAAATTTTGATAAAGAGACCATACAGTGCTTTAATACCACTTTCTCATAAAAACTTTAGTATTTCAGTATTAACTTCATCGGGGCGAAGTGCTTTTTCATTTTTACCGTTTGTATTGCCCATGTAACGTCACTTTCTGTTATAAGTGGAGCTGTTATAGCAATCGGTGCATAGTGTTCTACTCTTTCATCTTCAAATAATATAGAAATGTAGTTTTTCCATTCTTTTAACTGTTTACTGACATCTATCATTCTGTGTACGTTTTGTCTTCTAAACTTTGGGATAGTTGTTTCCGTTTGATTCCGGCGATCTCTTTTAATTTCTTGTTCAGATGAAATGTATCGTGTTTCTTTTCATATTCTTTAATTTCATTACATTCTTTATTATGAAATTGTGCTTTTGCATGTCTTATCTTCTGCCTGATTATTGAGTGGATCCTCTTGTATTCTTCTTCTTTCTAATGAAAGTATAACATACTATATTTAAAAGCACGCATTTTATGTAAAAAGATCGTTGCAACACAAAGCTTTGTTAAAATATTGACAGATAACCCTATTCCCGTTGTAAACGATGCCAATCACGCCTCTGTGTTAACACAAAGTCATATCTATTTCAAATCCTAACAGTAAATCTATTCAAGATGGTCCCTGGTCAGAAAAAGTGTTGATGTACGTGAGCTAATCTGTGGCAGTAAGTTTCTTCTTTCCATACACTTTTTTCGAACACTATAATCTTTTTAACAACTTTTTGGCGGGCCGTTTTCATCGCCTTCTGCATCGTTTTCTTTATTCTCGATGTTCGTCTTCGGTTTTTAGATGTTTTTAGTCACACGATGCCGTTAGATTGATAAACAATATTGCTTCATCGTTGAAGCTGCAGGTCGAACAGGTGTGGCTCGGCGCCTTTCGAAGTATTAGTCAAATGTTGGCAAAATATTTTTTATGCATACAGCTGTATAGCTGTATTATAGGCTTATTCGCAATACTTTGTAAATAAATTCATATAAAACGAGAAAAGTCTGATATATCAAAAGGATAATTATTAAAGCATCTCATCTAAGCAATAAAAACTAATAAACTTCCAGGTCCTGATAAGATACATTACAATTTTTTTTATCATAATATTTTATAATATAAAGATTCTCTACTGTTTTTATTCCTCAAGTAAATAATTTCTTTAAGGTATAATATGGTTAGTATTTACAATTCACCACAATATTTTTATAAACCGATAAAATAAGTGAAAATAAAATATTTAAAATTAATGGGAAAAACATTTTACATTTCCTCTTCCCTATATTAATATTTTCACTCACTCATTCACAGCTTCATTTATATTCATTCAACATACTGCACAATAAGGTAATTTCATATTAACACTATCAAAACTACAATATAATAATAGTTAGAATATCATATTCTGTTATCATTTCTCATAAAACATTTAATAGATTATTCATTTTACTAATTAAAAAAAATTTTTAACTCCTAGAGATTTACACAGTTCTTTTACCGTTGCTAGGCAACCACCATTACCCACCACCATTACCCAATCAAAAATAATTTTTCACTTCCATTTCATTGGATTTCAACTTAATCTTTTAGTATATAGCAATTTTTCATACACTTTCTACACTTTTATGTGGATAGTACCACATCACTTCCTTTCATTTCTACCTTTATCACTTTCTCACCACTTATGATGTCATAAATTCAACCTTAAACATTAATCCCATTAATTTAATAGTTCATTTCTTTTTAAATAATAGAGATTTGCTGATTTAAGACAATAAATTTTATCATTCAAATAAATTTAATTTTAACTACAGGATCATTAATAAGATATTAGTATTATCACAACAAAATAAATTTTATAATTTCACAATTAAAAAATTACATTAGTTTCGGAACACACCTTCACCTAGTCACGTTCAGCTGTCTTCTTAAATTATATTCCTGTCACCTTAGCCAGTTGGTCTGTGTCGTTTTAACTGAGTACCACTTGTTAAAAATCGAGCAGGGAGACATGTAGTCCCTAAAGTAATTAAAATTTATCCATTGTCATCGACCTAGAGTCACAACATTATCAAAATGTAACATTTGGAATGATGTAAACCCATATAGGAGGTCTCACATATAACTTTATTGTTAGCTACAATTACAAAAGGCACTGAGGATGATCTGTTCAGATCGAAAACGTTATGCTAGTACTTAAATTTTGACGACACTTTTTATAAAGTTTTAACTATGTTTTTTATACCACAATACAAGTGTGAAGTGTTTTAACTTCTGTGTTTTTTTTTAAATATTTAAAGTATTCTTAAAAGTATTGAATGTACCAAACATTTCAAATATCTTTAGTCCTTTTATCATTTCCTTTCAATCCCCAAAACACCAATACATAAGCTAAAATAAGGGGCTTTTAGGGGCTAAGATTTACAACGATTTTATTGCCAAGCCAGTTAAGGTGTGCTCAGAGGTAGATTTGCTCTTCACCAAAAGTATCTGGTGGTGGTGGTCCCAGAAGTACCTGGCCTAACCTAGAGAGATCGGTAGTTATTTGAAAAATATTACTGTATTAAAAACTAAAAAATCTATAAAGCACATGTTTTAAGTTTGAGGACGTCACGTTGCTTAGTATTTTTTGGCAGCCATCAACAGTGAATTTGTTTATCGTTATGTAGTATAATACCTTTGTTTAAAAAGCCTTAGCCCAACCAATATAAAGCTGAACTGAATTCTCTGTAAGTCTACTCCTTCGTTTACAACAGTAAAATTTAGAGTTTAAACGACCATGGCAGTGACTAACCAAATGAGGTGACGACTTCAGTAATGGTGAAGAAAATCCACGAAGTGGTACTGGATGATCATCGAGTTTTTTTACATCTTTAAAAAGAAGAAGAAAAATCTGCATACATACACCTGTGACTCACCCAAGTAGTGTTGGGTTTCTAATACCCTAAAGAATTTGTGCCAGAACGAGATGCCCGAGGGAGTTGGACCTTTGAAACTTCGTCCCGTCAGAAAACCAACTAAAAACCTCTTCTCTGTCACTCCAGATATCAGGATGGAAGGGATGGTTAAGGCAAAACATCTCACCCGATTCCTATTATTTCTCCCACACAGTCATCGGCAAAACTACATCCACACGAATCACCAAATACTTTTAACCCGCTGCCTTAGCGAGACTGCCATCTCTCGGATGAGCATCGACTAAAAGTGAGCAAGCTAGTAGACTTCAGAGGTATTTTCAAAAGTCCAGCATATCGCATATTAACTAAAAATTTGGACACGAGAAAGCTGTGTGAAAGATCGCTACCTCATTTGCTTACACTCGTATAAACACAGTGTTGTTAAGATTGTTTTACAACAATAAAGCAGAATTCTTGCGACGTGTCATAACTATTAATGAAAAATGGGTCCATCACTTCACACTCAAGACAAAAGAACAATTAAAAAGGGTAAACTGTCTTCAAAGAGCGTTTCATCTGCAGGTAAGTTCATGGCGTCGGTTTTTTGGGATGCTCGTGGAATAATTCTCTTTGAATATCTTCTTCTTCTTCTTATGGTGCCTATCCGTTACGGATGTAAGACACTAACATGGCTATTCTGACTTTGTTGACTGCTGCCCTGAAAAGTCCGGTAGTGGTTAAGTTAAACCATTTTTGCAGGTTATGCAGCCAGGATATTCTTCTTTGTCCTGGACCTCTTTTCCCATGCACTTTACCTTGAAGTATGGTCCGAAGTAGGTTGTATCGTACTTCTTCGTTGGTAACTCTGTCTATCCAGGAAATCCTCAACATGCGGCTATAGCACCACATCTCTGCAGACCTTTAAGACTGTCTGCAAAAATGACAAAAATGACTTGAATACACTGAATACTGAATTGAATATCTTAGAAAAGAAAAAACCTATTAACAGCAATTATTATGCGAACTTATTGCAATATTTGAGCAAACAATTTCAGCAAAACTGGCTGCATTTGGCTAAAAACAAAGTGTTTCATCAAGACAATGCACTAGCTCACAAATCCGTTATTTTAATCGATAAAGTTCTTAAATTAAAGTTGGAGTTGCTAACTTCATGCACTCTGTTTGAACATCACTGAAAAATGTTTTTTTCCAACCAATTGTAACCAATAACAAAATCTTTGGCTATACAAATTTTTAAATAATTTGTACAAAAAAAACTTTTTTTTAAACAATATCCAGAGTTAGAATTGAAACGTTAAATTTAATCAATCGTCAATTTAACGATACCTAAAAAAGCCTTTTGATAGACAGAGAAAAATACCTTTTGATAGAACAAGATACCTTTTGTGGCAATACCTAAAAAAGCAAATGCAAAAAGATGTAGTGACTACCGAACCATCAGCTTGATGAGTCATGTTTTAAAGATATTTCTTCGAATTTTGCACTCTAGGATGTACCAAAAAATAGAACAACAACTTGGTGACACACAGTTTGGATTCCGCAATAACCTTGGAACAAGAGAAGCACTATTTAGTATTCAGGTTGTGGTACAGAGATGCAGAGATGTCGGACATCCAGTTTATATGTGTTTTATTAACTTTGAGAAGGCCTTTGATCGAGTAAAACATACTGAAATGATAGCCATTCTTCAGCAGGTAGGTATTGATGATAAAGACCTACGCAATATTAAAAATCTTTACTGGCATCAACGCGCAAACATCAGGATTGGCCGGGACACTTCTGAAGAGCTTCAAATACGGAGAGGAGTAAGGCAGGGCTGCATTTTGTCCCCGCTACTGTTTAACATCTATTCTGAGTTCGTTTTCAATTAAGCAGTGAATAATGTTCAATGTGGTACAAAAATGAATGGCGTCAATATTAATAATTTGACATATGCGGATGACACAGTGTTAATTGCAAGCAATTACGAAGAACTTCAAGGATTACCACAACGTGTGATGAATATGGCCTTAAGCTAAACACCGCAAAGACAAAGGTGATGGTCGTCAGTAAAACGCCAAAACAACCGGAAGTGGTAACAGCTTATGGTGAACAACTGGAGAGAACTAACAGTATCACTTACCTTGGTTGTAATCTAAATGAGAACTGGGACATGAGCAAAGAAATTAGAATACGGATAGAGAAGGCCAGAGCTGCATTCTTTAAGATAAAGAAACTGTTATGTGGAAACAATATTACTTTCAGTCTGAAAATTAGATTAGTGAGATGTTATGTGTTCTCTACTCTTTTGTATGGTGTCGAAGGTAGGACTTTGACAGATACACTTCTCAAGAAACTGAAAGTCTTTGAAATCTGGGTGTATCGGAGAATCCTACGAATAAGTTAAGTGGATAGAGTTCGTAACTAAGTTGTTTTGCATCGGATGGGAAAAGTTACGGAAGTCGTCAAAACAGTTAAAAATCGCAAACTTGAATATTTTGGCCATGATATGCGCCACCCAGAGAGATATAATATACTCCATTTAATAATACAAGGCAAGGTAGACGGAAGAAGAAGGCCAGGTCGAAGAAGAACGTCATGGCTTAGAAACCTGAGAGATTGGTTTAACAGATCCTCTGCATCTCTTTTTCGAGATGCCGTCAACAAAATTACTATAGCCAATTTGATAGCCAACGCTCGATAATCAAGCTCGGCACATGAAGAAGAAGAAGTCAATTCAACATCATGTTAATTACAAATGTGATTTTCATCACAATCACAACCAATAATTGTGGCTTAATCTCATGAAAAACATAATAATTAACTTAACAGTGCCACAAGAAAGTAGCTTTAGAACCTTGGTTTAGTCTAGTCTATAATATGTACTTTTCAGGCACCGAAATATTTACTTATCAGTAAGAATTCTTCACACCTTGTGTGTTATTTTTATTTTCTTAAGTTTGTCTTGTTCAATATTTTACTGTCTTTTACAGGCTTGTATATTGGCCGATTCCATCCTTGAGTTTTCTAGTGGTCACTCCCATGCATTAAGCCTCTTTGTTTCGTTTAGCAGCACATTTTTTTGATTTTTTTACATTTTTTATCACCTTGTTATAGTCTTTTTACAACTTTTTTAAAATTTGCTACATTGGTCCCAACGTGGGCCATATCTTGTTACAAGAGGTGTTGCTGTACCTTCAGATTAATATCAAATTCTTATCTTTATATGCTTATGTAGTTGATTGTTGATAGTGTGTATCTAATCTTCTATGAATTTATTAATGTTGGTATATTCTTGTTACCGACTTCTTATTTTGTGACTTAGTTTTGTTTGTGGAACTGTTTTGTGATACTCCGGTCCTGGAATAATGACCCCAATGGGTATTTTGAATTGATATGCAATTACGAGGAGATGAACCATTGCACGCCATATCTAGAATACTGAAATAATTACAGATCAGCCGACAAATATAATCGATGTTGTGGAATACGGTGGATCGCAACAGTTCGACAAGCTCCTTTCTTCGAAGAGGAAACAAAAACATGCAGCAGGACCCACGGGGCTAAATTAACCTATTCATTTTTTGTAAATTATTCAAAATATAACTTTTTTTAGCAAAGAAGATACAATCGAAACTATCAAAGGCTAAAAACGATACATACAACAGGGATTGTGTAAAACTTGGATATTCACTGTGTTAGTAAATAAGAATCGTCAGTAGACCAACTGAGCCATTACCTTTGTAATGTGTACATTATATTGTAGTGTAATTACATTAACTGTGTAAACTTATCGTAGGTTAGGCTATCAAAACAAAAATTATTTTCAACTTACATAATAATATTGTCCCTTGCAAGATCTAGAATATAGAAATCGTAAAGCTCTGGCAACCCCACAAAACATCAGGGTCGGCTTGGCAATGTAGTTTTTAACGTGACAGAAAAAATTTTCATTAACACTAGCAAAACATAGGCGTAACGTTTGGTTTTTAAGAGGTCTAACACTTTTAATAAATTGATAATTCTTCATAAGAACAGAGTTAATATGAAAAACTAACCATAAATGCCTAAACTCTCCAGCGAAATAGCTGTCTGATAATGTGCCATTAAAGAGTTCGTGGTACTGGAAGGGACGGGTTTAAAAAATGACAGATGTCTATATAGGGTAACTGCCCTAGTAGTTGGCACGGGCTCAGTTAATGGCACTTCGAATATTTTTGTTATTTTATAAGAAAAGGAGGAATCCGTAGATACTAATCAGTAAGCTATTTGATAGATGGAGCATTCTTGTTTGTGGGTAATGTAGGTATTGGTTTTGTATTTGCATATGACTGCAGACGTTAGCTTGCGATTGTTGACACCATCGTACAAGGTAAATTTCTTTACAATTTTCTTAAGAATGCAGTAGGTTTGAGATTTTCTTTTATTAGCCGATGTCTATTATAAGTAAAGCTCGGATTTATAGGCAACAAAAATTGAAGAAAAAGGCGCCTATATAGGCAAAGATTTTTATTAAAAAAGGCAGGAATATTAACATTTAGGCAAAATATAGGCAATAAAGGAATATAACTTATTATTTATTGTTCAAAGTGAATTAACGTAATATTAACTTAAGGCAGGTATATTTACACATCATAATCATAACATTAGTATAAATAAACTAGTAACTAAATAACTGTAAATTAATAATTAATCATTGTAACCACTTAAAATTTTATCATTAATAGAAAAAACTAAATGTTTTTCAATATTTTCGGTCTTAAAACTATGTCTTCGATGACTTAAAATTAATTTGTACATTGAAAACGAACGTTCGACATCGACAGATGTAATTGGGGCATATTTCAGAGCGGATAATAAATCTGGCATAATTTGAAATTCCTCGGAAAATGTCCCATTCAAAACTTTAGCAACATTAGATAAAAACGAAAAACCTTCATTCTTGTCGAAAACATATTTCATTTTTTTTTAAATTAATTGACCGTTACTTCCAGGTGCCGATTTAATTTTCGTCTTTAAATTATCTATTAATTTTACTCATAAATTTATCTCTTGTTTTTCTAATAAGGTAATTGTGGTAACTATTAATTTATAATTGTCATTGATATAAGCGAGTTCCTGTTTCAATTTGGGATTTTTTAATATTTTTTTCGCTTCTCGAATGGCTTCGGAAATATCATCATCAAATTTTGACATAACTAATTCTATTTCATTGCAGTGTTAAAAGTAAAAAAAACTGCTTCGAGCCAGTTTCCTCACCTTGTAATTACTGGTTTAGGTGGCAAAGGGACACCGGGAAGTCTTTCTTTATATATTTGCACCCTCAACGGAGCCTTTACAAAAACTTTTTTCATAAAATTTATAAAATTATTTACCAATGGAAACAGATTTCTTATTTCTTCAGCAATTCTATTTACCCCATGGGCTACACAAGTGCAATGAATTAATTTAGGATAAAAAATCTTTAAATTAACAGCAGCTTTTAACATATATGCCGCAGCATCTGAAAGCATTAAAACTATTTTATTCACAGGTATAGCGTTGGGTAAAAAGAGGTTTGTTAAACTATCTTGTACAAATCGACTTATTGTTAAATTGTTTGTTTTTTCCAATTCTTTAACACCAACTAAATAAGGTTTTCTCGCAAAGTTTTCGTTTAAAATTCCAATCATTAAATTAGCTATATACCTGCCGCATACATCTGTCGTTTCATCCACGATAATATACAAAAAATTGCCCTCTAACTCCCGCTTAATTTTTCAAATACATTCCACATAACATTTTTCCACAGTATGTTTTCTCAATGTACTCGTACTCTCGTCCGGTAAGGATTTATTAAGATATTTTTCGAAAAAACATTTAAAACTAGGGTTATTAACTTTATATAGAGGAATGTTGGATGCAATCATCATCTGGCATAAATCAAATTTAAATGCGTCTTCCTACTTTTTTTTTGAACTGCTTAAACTACCCCGCAGAGATATTTGGGCTAACTTAGAGGAATTTAATTTTTCCAAATTACGTTTATGAAGTGGGGTTCCACAATGCTGGTCAATAAAGTACTTTTTTTAAGTAATTTAAAAAAAAATAATTAGAATTCTAAAACTGCTTTAGAATTTAGTTATGTTGTGGGACGAGAAAAAAAGAGAAAAAATAAACCTTACCGATTTGCCGCATGGTTTACAAAATGCTCCATCTCCTTCTAGAAAAAGTTCCGTATAAGGTGCGATCCATAGCCTTAATTTAGATGTCATCTTTTCACACAAATGTCTAAAACGTTTTAAAACGTGTTCTTTGCTTTTCGGTATACGCAACAAAACTAAACTAGGATATAGCAATTTGTGACTAAACTCTGATACAGTAACCGACTGTACAACTGATAATAAAGCTTAGGGATTTCCAAATAGTTAACCCTCAAGTCTCGATCAGGTACATTTTCCTAGAAATCTGTTATACAAACAAACCATTGATATTTTATTATTGACCCAAAAATTTTATTATAGAATGGTTTAGTAATAGAATAATATCATGGGTAGTACCATGAAATTTTAAGAAAGGCACAAATAGGCGGAATTTACGAAAAAAGGCAAAAAGTGCAAAAAACAGTTATAATAGGCAAAATAGGCAAAAAAGGCATTTTGCCTATAATCCGAGCTTCAATTATAAGTGCAGTATTCAGTAATGCCACTTTTAAGAATACTATTTTATTTAAATTTTGCGTTTATTTTTGCGTATTTTTCAAATGGTTATTAAAAATAAAAGAGGGCCTGTTACTAGGTCTTGGAAAAGTGCCGCGAGCAATTATTGGCACTTATGCCAATAACTGAAACTCCGGAATTACTGGTAAGATGTAGTTATCGTCATCAGCAATATTAATTGACTTTTCCATTATTAATTATTATACTTTTGAGATGATTTCATATAGATATAAAAAAATAATTATTTTTTTTTTGTAAAGTGAACATTCTAGTGTTTATATTCATATTGTTTACAATGCCAAAAGTTAAAAAAGATACTACATAAAAGAAAAGATATATCATAAAAGTCCTCCAGAGTGCTTTAACAGATATTGGAAATGGAATGCTTAAGAAACTGGCAGCAAGGAAATATGGAAATCACAGACAAACCCTTTAACATAGACTGATTGACAAATTAAAAAAAAATTGGCCACGGTTCTGCAACGTACTTAACAAAACATAGTGGTAGCCGTAGCTCAGTGGCTATGTTACTGGCTTAACAAGCTGGACGGCCCGGGTTCAAATCCCGGCATCGACAAAATTTTCAATTTCTAATTTAACTGAGCTTCCAACGTTCTTCGGAGGGCACGTAAAGCCGTCGGTCCCGGCTACGAAAGTAGTCGTTAAATCATGTTAGGGACGCTTACGCGACCGAAAACCCTAACACTATACCTTAGCCAGAAAGTTACACGAACTTTACTTTTTAACAAAACATGAGGAAGATGTGTTGGAGGAGTGGATTACTGACTGCCATAGGAAAGGCTTCCCCAGAAGAAGGGACGATACTCAGTCTTCAATGAAAACTTTCTTGGACGCCGATCCACATAAGACTCCATTCAAGGACAACCAACCTGGAACACACTGGTGTGAAGCCTTCTTTAAGCGTCATCTAAACTTGACCTTGAGAACTCCAGAAGCGATATCTAAAGCAAGCAGTTGCGTTTCTGAGAAGGACATAAAAAAACTGGTTTTAAAACATCGAAAATTATTTAAAGGAGAAAAATTATTTTAATATATTGCAAGATCCCAAAAGAGTGTCCAACGGGGACGAAATTTGTTTGTAAAGACAATATTACCGTGATGTCTACCTTCTCAGCTGCTGGCTCAGTAACTCCTCCGATGATCATTTACCTTTATAAGAGGAAAGCAGAATAGGCAAAAAGAGGATATTGTGAAACCGAAATGTATAATTGATTACAACTCTGCAAAGAAAGGCGTAGACTATTTTGACCAGATGTGATCTTACCATAAAGTGCGACGTCGAAGCTTGAAAAAGTACCGGTAAAAAAATATGTTATAATTTTAATATATCTTTCTTATTAATTTTTTTAGGAAAGTAGTATTTGAGATGATACACAGAACAGCTATTATTAATAGTTTAATTATATTCAATATATGCTCTGAAACAAAAATGAGCATTACAGAATTTAGACGTCAATTAGCTTATAATACAACCACCTGAAGAAAAACCACAAAAATAGTGCATACTTTTACCAAACCTGAAGGACCTGGAAGGAAACGACGACAGCCATGTAGAGGCTTTCGTCAAGTATTAAAATCTTCAGTTTTAAGTTACCGTGAAGTGGATAAAAAAGTTCGTAGGATTATAACTTTTTGTTCCGATTGCCCTGGTCAACCTGAATACTGTTTGCCTTGTTTTAACAAGGCACATAATTAATAAGAAGAAGTAGAAATTACCAATCAATTTTAAAATGCGTTTGTTCTGTTTATTTTAATACAAAGTATATTATTTTTATAAACACCTTTAATTTTATCCAATTACCTCCAAGAGAAAATTTGTTTAGCTGTGTGTGCTACACTGAATTTTGTCGCCATGTCCTGTTTGAAAGGAAATTAAATTAATACTTCTATAATAATTTTCTGTATGTAATATATGCCAAAGTTATACTTTTGTAATACATGTGACGCAAGAATTAGTATATTAAGTATTTAACCCCCTCAGTCAAGGTGTTAATCCAATCGACCATCTATGGGTCATACTGGGAAGATGAATTCAAGTTGGAACACCTAGCCCAAACAACTTACCTGAGCTTAAAGCGGCTATTCAGACATTATGGGGAGAATTGGACCAGCTTCATGTTCAAAATTTAATTACCACAATTCTAAGACGTATGAAGCGAGTTAAAAGTGTCCTAGTAAAAAATACCAAGTATTAGTAATAAATGACATAAACATTATGTCATTTTTATTTTTTATATTTTTTATTTTAAATTAAAGTGTCTCGGCAACTATGGGCCATTGACACTGGTACAAGTTTATTACAATATGTTTATGTTTACATACATATACAATCTGTTTATATACAAGTTAGGATACATTAACAACATCTTAATATAATTACACTAAGTAGTAAATGTGACAGTCTTTTAGGAAACGAATTATGACACTGTACATGTTTCTAGCACCAAGTAGATCACTAAAATTATTTTGAAAGTTCTAGTACCTAGTCTCTTTGAGGTTTGTAGTGGACGCATTCTAGTAATATGTGCTGGACTGTTAAAGACTCATTACAATGTTCATAGCAGGATGGTTTTCAGACGACATCAGATATCCATGAGTAAGACCAGCGTAACCTATTCTGAGCCGTCTGATAATAATATTGTCTTTTCTGCTTATTTGAGGCATAGTGATGGAGGTAACAGTTGGTTGAATTGTGCGTAGTTTTGTATTTTGCACATTCCAGTGTATTTGCCAAGTGCTTAGTACGTTGTTTTTGATACTGGCCTTTAGGTCTTGGTGAAGTTGTATGTTTTCCATATTTTCTAAGGAGCAGGCCAGTTTTGCTGCATGATCAGCGTTCTCATTTCCATTGATGATGGGACCAGATGATAGTTACTGAAACACCATTTTTTGACTGCTGTTGGCAGATACTGTGGATGCACTGTACAATGGGATGTATGGAGTATATATTTCTGATTGAGTCAATGGCGGAGAGGGAATCGGTGCATATTGCTAATGATTTCCCATTAGCAATGGGCGAGTCTAATGCCTTGAGTATTCCATACAGTTCGGCTGTGTGTATACTGCATCTGGGAAAAAGCCGATATGATGCTACTGTTGTATTTGAGGTACTGACAACACAACCGACGGCCTGTTCTTCTTTGGAGGAATCTGTGTAGAGAATTTTGTCATAACGTTGTGTCTGTATAAGTTCCTCAAATGTTTGTACCAAGAGAGTTCTGGGCGTTTCTTCTTTTTTGTATCGGTTCAAGCTGGTAAGGACAGTAGGTAGCTTTTTGGTCCACGGGGGAATACTGGACGTAGTAAACGGAGTTGTGAGTTTTAGCAAAGTTTTTAAAATTTGTGAGAGAGAATGTCCTCGAGGGTGACTATTATCTGGGACAGGGTGAGGAGTATTAATTAGTTTAATTACTGAGTTTTTTTGATTAGCAGAAGTTCTAGAGAAGTAAGACAGAAGTAAACGTTGCCGTCTTATAAAAAGTGGAGGTTCTGAAGATTCGATAATTTTATAAAATAGGCGTGGATCGATTTTTTTACACTAAAGTGTATTATGACGGGTATAGTTTTAAAGTGTACAATCTCCATGTTTCCTAAATTTTCAGTAATCGAAAAAAAAAACGAATGACCTATTTTATACTAACAATTAAACTAATTTTTCTTTTTTATTACAATTATATGACAACTATGAGTGAATATACAAATTTTTTCCTTGAGCTTTTCAAAAATAACTAAGTAATAGAAAAATATTTGGACGTTGTACTTTATGAAAATAACAAATGAAGTTTGTCCACATTGAAAATGTGTACAGGCTAGTAGCTGTTAGTAACAAAACTTCAGTAAATATGTTTTAGACTTCATGAACTTATTCTAAATCCTCAAGTCGTTAAAACCTGTACTTTTAGATCTAATGTATCAATTATAGCCGCCATACTAAGAAATAACTGTCTGTGTATGAACCATTAAAGAATAATACATTAATATCTGATTAGATCGGGTCCTTATAGAGAGACAAAGTCCAAGTAGATAGTTATCTGCGTCGGTATATTTTCTATCTGAAAGAAGATAAATATTTAAGCCATATTATACACAGACGATACGATCTCGCAGGATTACAAGGAGTACCAACCTGTCATTGGTTATAAATAATGGATTAATGGAAATTGAGGAATTTAACACCACTACAATATTGTCATTTAGTTTTATTGCCTATTTTTATATTATTTGTGTATTTTAAGAAACGAATAAAACAGCTTTATTATTTTAATTTAAAGCAACACTTATTAAGGTTATTATTATGTTCGAACGCTAATCAAAACTCAAATATTTAATTAAAATCAAATACGTCACATTTTGAGGTTATGTTTACTGATTTATTTTATACAATTTTATTATTTTGCGTTTTAATTTAAAATAAACTCTTTCTGATGTTAATTTCATGTATTTATTTACAAATCAATAATAATAATAAACATTTTTTAATAATTTTGACAGCTGCTGTGACATATTTGCTTGTAATTAAATATTTGATTACAATCAAGTTTTGATTAGCGTTCGAACAAACGGCCCTTAAGTTATTAGGACGTTTTTACTCGCAGTTTTGTTCCATCTTATTTCTGGCTAATCATCGCTATCGTGGTTTTATTGACAGCAGTTTTTAATAATGATGTAGTCCAGAGGTTCCCAACGGCCTAGCAGCTGCCTACCACCTGAAGGTTTGTAAATATTTAGGCGTACCTTTATCACCATGAAGTCTGGGAGGGAGGAGTAAATTACAAAAAAGCTCTCCTGATCCCATATAAAAATCTTCTTTCTCTTCTTTTTTTTTATTTCGACATGACTGTCTATTTTTCAATGTGCCTCCAGTAAGTTGTCATCCCATTGTTTTCGTGGTCTTCCTACTGATCGTCTTTGGGGAAACGTCTCTTGCTGTCTTTACTACTCTATTTGTTTTTATTCGGCTTATCTGATCGTTCCATTCTACTCTTCTATTTCCAACCCAGTTCATGATGTTCTCCACCTTTGATCTACGTCGTATATCTGTACTTCTAGTTCTGTCCCATAGTGGCTTACCATCAATTATTTTAAGTGTCCTCTCTGTGCCAGGTCGTGATTCTCCGGCTTATGTCATTATTACAATGTTTAATAGATTACCATTTCTTTCCACTGCTATTTTCTGGTAGATATTCAGAACCTTCTTCAAGTGCCATCTTCGTTCCGAAGGTTGGCGATCATCAGGGCTATACGTATTTTCGAAACTGCTGACCGAAACAATTCGTTGTTGCTACAGCTATAACATTCCCGTAGATTATTTGGCCAGGAGTTTCGTCTTCTTCCTATGGACCTTTTTCCTGCTATTTTCCCTTGCATAATTACTCAAAGCAGTTCATATCTTTCTTCGCCTCTTGTAATGTGTCCCAAGTATTGCAGTTTTCGTTTTTTGATCGTAAATATGACTTCCTTTTCTTTATTCATTCTTCTCAAGACCTTGATATTTGTGACTCTCTCGGTCCATGATATTCTCAGGATTCTGCGATACATCCACAGTTCAAATGCCTCTAATTTTTTGGTATCAATATTTTTCAACGTCCATGACTCCATTCCGTAGAACAGCACAGAAAGTACGTAACATCTCATTTATAATGTGCTTGTCTTCATTTATAAAAGTGCCTAAATATTTATATTTGCTAACTCAATCGATAATTTTATTGTGTAAATATAATTTTGGACATTTTGTGTTGATTTCGATATTACCATAAATTTACTTTTCTTTATGTTCAAAGATAGTCCATATTCTTCGCTGCAGTCTGCTATCTTATTTACCAATGTCTGTAGCTCTTCAAGTGTTTCTGCGATCAGAACGGTGTCGTCGGCAAATCTCAGATTGTTTAATCTAACACCATTTATTTTAATACCTACGGATTGCTCAGGGAGTGTTCTATTCATTACGTTGGAATGGCGGAATAGAGATTAAACAGGGTTGGTGACAGTATACACCCTTGTCTCACACCTCGCTTTATTTCAATTTCTTCAGTGGTATTATTCTCTACTCTCACTACTGCTTTCTGATTGTAGTACATATTTGCTATTAGTCGGATGTCTCGTTTTTGGATTGGATGACAAAGGGAATAAAAATAGATGGAGAATATCTAAACAACTTACGTTTCCGATGATATATTTATAATAGCTGAAGATCTAGGTATGACAAGAGAGATGGCACAGGAACTCATTGTGTCTACAGAAAGTGTAGGTTTAAATATAAATATCTCGAAAACAAAAATCATGACCAATTTGGTACCCAACCAGAACATCAGTATTGGTGGGAAAGAAATAGAACTCGTAGATAGATATAAATACCTGGGACATGAAATTATGATTGGCAGGGATAACCAGACTCATGAACTGAAGAGAAGAATCGGCCTTGGGTGGGCAGCATTTGGAAAACTGAGAGAAACTTTTAAAAGTGAGCTGCCCACATGCCTAAAGAGAAAGGTATTTGATCAGTGTGTCCTCCCAGTCTTGACGTATGGAGCAGAAACACTTACCTTAACAAAAGCAGCAGCTACCAAACTGAGAGTCACGCAGAGAAGAATGGAGCGGTCCATGTTAGGAATAACTCTGCGAGACAGAATAACCAACGAAGACATCAGGAGAAGAACCGGAGTGACTGACATCATCGAGAAGATAGCCAGACTAAAATGGACTAAAATGGGCAGGATACATAGCCAGAATGACAAATGGGCGATGGAGGTTATTGGAATGGAGGCCAAGGGAAGACAAGAGAAGCGTCGGTCGGCCACCTACAAGATGGACTGACGATTTAAGAAGACTCATTAAAAACTGGATGAGAGCGGCGCAAGATAGACGGGGTTGGAAACATGAGGAAGAGGCCTATGTTCAGCAGTGGACTCTTGAGGCTGGATAATGATGATGATGATGGATGTCTCGTTTATCTAAATTCTTTTCTGTCAGGAGTCTGATTGGGTGATCATGCCGCACTTTATCAAAGGCCTTGTTGTAATCTATGAAACACATGAATACATCTTGATTTATGTCAAGACATCTTTGACACATAACGTTCAGTGCAAACAACGCCTCTCTTGTTCCAAGTCCATTTCGGAATCCAAACTGGGTATTATTGATGTCCATATCCAGTTTTCTGTGTACTCTAGAGTGTATAATTTTCAGGAATATTTTCAGTACATGGCTCATCAAACTGATTGTACGCTAATCACTACATTGTTTGGCATTTATCTTTTTTGGTATAATAACAAAGGTGGATAAAAGCCATTCTTGTGGTATTTTTCCTTATGTATAAATGCTATTAAAAAGTTCAACTAAAATGTGAATCGAGTCTTTTTCTGTTAGTTTAAGGATTTCCGTTGGTATTTCATCTGGACCTGGGGCTTTACCATTTTTCATTCTTTTTAGTGCATACATTACTTCCTCTTCCGTTATTTCTGGACCTTCGTCTCCTTGTATGTTACTTAGCTCAGATTGTTTTCTATCATCTGCAAAGAGTTCTTCAATATAGTTTTTCCATGTTTTCAACTGTTTTTCTAGTTCTGTTATTATGTTTCCGTTGACATTATACAGGGTATTTGGCTGCCTACGTTTTTGTGTACATGCAAGTTCCTTCACTTTTTTATGTACATTTAAAATATCATGTTTTGCCTGCAATTGCTCTATTTCTTCACATTTTCTTTTATAAAAATCTTCTTTTGCTATTCTGATTTCTATTTTGATTTCTTTCTGTATTTGTTTATACCTTTGTTCGTTTTTTTCTTTCATTATTCTCCGATTGTCCATGAGAAGATAGATCTTGTCAGTCATCCACCTTTGCTTTATTTTTGGTTTTTCTTTATTCATAATTTTTTTCGCAGGACCTGTTATCGCCATTTTTACGTTTTGCCATTTTTTATCTGTTGTTCGTTGGCTGAGATGTTTCTTTTTTATGAAGTATTTTCAAATTATTATTAATACATTTTTGCAGTTTCTCCTTTACCTCCAGGTTACATAAATGACTGACGTCTATCTGATGTGTTCTTCTTTTCTGCTCCAATCTTTTTAGTTTAATACTCATTTGCGCTATTAGAGGGTTATGGTCTGAAAAGACATCTGCGCCTGGGTAAGCTTTAACGGATTTTAAGGAGTTTCTGTATCGTTCGTTTATCAGTAAAAAATCAATCTGGTTTCGAATTATTCTTTCGCCATTGTCCTGGGGTGATTTCCACGTATAAAGTCTTCTCTTTGGTAAGTTGAAGAATGTATTAGATACAATTATGTTATTCTCCTGGCAGAATTGAAATAGTCTGTCACTTCGTTCATTTCTTTAGAATATTTCTTTACAATAATCCGCCCAAGATTTATTTTCGGATACAGAGGACATTTCAAAACAAGAAAATGATAATTTTAACTGATAACACTGATATTTAACTTTCACCAATGCTCTCACTGTAGTACATGGAACCATATGGTTCTAACCTTAAACCATTTCGTGCACTTGTTTCACTGTTGACTGTGGCGCTATCTGTCAACGAATGGCAGAACTTTCGATACCATTCTATGCAGAATTCAAAGAATAATAGATTTCTGTTAAACAACAATTTTTTTACAAACTGTCGCTTGGAACCCTTGAAATTCAATACAAAGTACAATACACACAAGAGAAAAAAAACTCCAATAGACTACGTCACCAATGGAAAATGTAGTTGAAAACAAAGAAGGGTAAATACTTTTGAGACATTATCATTAAACCTATTGGATGAACTTCTATTTTCGACAACAATTTTCAACTTTATAAAACAATCACGTGCTCTTAACGAGTCTTCAACGATAACTACTACCGATGACAGGTGATACATACAACTTGTAATTAAAGATTAATAAAACGTTATTTAGGATAATTGCTTTCAATTTTCTCTCAACGCTATTGTTAAATTGCAGACTATGGTTTTTAATAACACGCTGTTGGCAGCTCTGACAGTCTAAATTGAATAAGACGTGCAGTTACCATAAATATTTTGAATTATGTCATACGCAGCAAGTAAATGAATAAAAAGAAACCAGAGCAATGTTCGTTAATATATATATATATATATATATATATATATATATATATATATATATATATATCTATATATATATATATATATATATATATATATATATATATATATATATATATATATATCTATATATATATATATATGTATATATATATATATGTATATATATATATATATAAAAAAAAATGTGCACTCGTAAGTGAATGGGATGTTATCGGTCTGGAGATAAAAAAGACAAGAGTTGTGCTACTTTATCTATTTATTGAAGACGTTTCGCCTATTGTTCAATAAGCATCATCAGTTCATCTAAAAGAGTGTTAGTAGCGATACATCTAATATGAAAAAACAATTAAGTAAATGATCTTACCTTTAAAAGATCTGTAGCATTACAATGTTGTTATTGCAAAGAAACATCAAAAAATTAATATAATAAATATAACAGCAAAAAATATAGAAACACAGAACGCTGGAAGATTCCCAATTTAACTAATTTGTTTTAAATTTCACTTTTGAAAACATTGATTGATTAAATCTATCAAAAAATATAATTGTCAATATATATATATATATATATATATATATATATATATATATATATATATATATATATAGTAAAGTTCCTATAGATTACGATGTCAGAAGTTTTTACCCAGCAGTGTATATGGTGTACAGGTTTTTCACACTGCAACCTACCTGTCGCAATAATACAAATGTTAAATTTGAATATTTTGTTTTTTGTCTGAGAATAACTTTATTGGAAACCAGTTAAATAATAAAAACATACAACATGTGGCTTATGTTTACAACTAAATTTATATTTTAAGTATAACTTATTGGGATAAATGTCATGATAATCGTGGCAAGACATTTATTTAAACGAGTTGATTTACAAGAAAAATAAAAATATTAACCCAATAAAACTCACAAAAAATTGTTTTCTAAAAATATTAAATCTGTTTTTCGCAAGGATCACTCCGCCTTTTCTCCGTCTTCAATTGCACGTTGTCGGGTGATCTCGCCCGATTGGTGATTAATTTTCGTTCCTTTCTATTTCTATTTTATTGATCCAAGAATTCTTCTGAGGATATTTCTTTCTATTATTCTTAGCATCTGTTGGTCTCTATTAGTCAAGCATGTTGTCTCTAATGCGTAGGTTGTGCTAGGGTTGATTATTTTTTTTATATTTTAATTTTGGTATTTTTGATGCTATGTCTGTCTTTTGATAGTTTTCGTATTTTTAATATGTTCTATTGTCCGCTTTTACTCTTACATTTCTGCGCTCCTGTCGTTTGAGCTATCTGTTGTTAAACCTAGTTACTGAAATCTCTCTACTTTTTGGAATATACATTCTTTACATTTCCTATGTTAAATTTTTTCCTCGATATTAACATACTAGTAAATTTGCCCGTACAGCGGCTCTGAAAAGATTTGTGGTTGTTGTGTTGAACCACGTACGGAGATTTTTCAGCCAGGAAATTCTTTTAATTCCTGGTCTTCGTTTTCCTTCTACTTTTCCTTGTAGAATTAATTGCAGCAACCCATATCTTTCGCCGTTTCTCATGATGTGACTGACGTATTTGATTTTGGCTGTATTTATTGTGGTTAACAGCTCTTTTCATTTTTGCATTTTTAATAAAACGTACGAGGGAAGAAATAGAAAATGAAATAAGAGGACTAAAAAACAATAAAAGCCCAAGAATAACAGAAATATAGGCGGAAATAATAAAGGCAAGGGGAAAAAGACTACACAAGGAGATACATAGCCTAATAAAAAGTATATGGGAAACAGAAAGAATGTCAGAAGAATGGGCCAGGGCAAGGATATGCCCTATACATAAAAAGGTAACAAAATGAGATGTGAAAATTATAGAGGTATAGGTCGTGTACAAAATATTGACTAACATCATAAGAAAAAAGCTGAATCAATACACGGAAAAGATAATGGGCGAATATCAGGCAGGATTCAGAAGTAATAGGTGGACGACAGACCAAATATTTGCGTTAAAAGAAATCCAGACTACGTGCTACGAACATAAAATAGCAGTATACGTCCTGCTCGTTGACTTTAAACAGGCCTAGCTCAGGCTGAAGTTTACCTCAGAACGTAAAATGTTATATCCACTCTATTCTTCTTTATGATGTCGAAGCCTGGACTGTTAATATTGACTTAATGAGAAAACTGGAAACTTTTGAGATGTGGCTTTTTAGAAGAATTTTAAAAATACAATGGACCGACCATATTACGAACGAAATGGTGTTGCACAGAATGGAAAGAGACAGAGAACTTTTGACCACTATTAAAAGGCGAAAGACAGCATATTTGGGGCACATACTTAGAAATGATAAGTGCGAGTTGTTGCAGCTGATTATGAAGGGTAAAATCGAAGAAAAAAGGGGCCTGGTAGACGACAAATATCCTCGCTGAAAAACATTCGCGACTGGACCGGGTTAAACACACAGACGCTCTTAAGAAAAGCAGAAGAGACGGCACTAGAAGAAGAAGAACAGTATACGTCTTTAAAAGGAAAATAACCCCCTGATTATTAAGATCCATCCCATCAAATTATCTGAACCAGCCTTAGAAATAAGCTCATTTTTCAAAAAATGTTATAAACATTTTAAATGTCTCAAAAACTATTTAATCGATCTGGTCCATTCTTTGCATAAAATTTGAGGACGGTAGGACCATCAACTGCAGGTACATTCAAACAAGTTTTAATAAATAAAAAAAAGTTATTAACAGTATTCAAAAACAGCAATTTTGATGTTAATTTTGCAATAACTTTTTGTTTATTATCTGATTCTAATTTAGCAAAACTCAATATCTTGTAACTTTTTATTCGAAAAACAAATGCTTATTCTCTATACGTCTATACGTCTAATCTCTAAAGACAAGTTTTTAAGTTATGAGCAAAATAATAAGTTTGATGTTTTGTTTGTTTATTTAAAAATAGTTCCACTAATAAAATTGATGAATCTCTAAATGAAAGTCTCTTTGTAATATCTCATACTACACATTTCAACTGTCAAATGCGTCAATACAGTTGTGTCAAGTTAAAAACTAAATTGGGCTATTATAACTTTTGAAAATACTTAAAAATGATCATACACAGACATATAAGGTTTGAAAACTTTAAACAACATTGCTTATTAGTTTTATTACAGTCCTGATAATAATGGGTAACCTGAACGCCAAAATTGGAATGGGTAGCACAAGCAACGTAGTGGGATATTTTGGATTAGGTAATAGAAATCAAAGAGAAGATAGATTAATACAATTCTGCTAAGATAACAATATGATTGTTACAAACACATTCTTTGAATTACCTAATAGACGTTTGTACACGTGGAAATCGCCAAGATATAATGAACATCAGATAATGAGAAATAAAATGGATTACATAAAGATCAAAGAAAGATATCGGAATAGTATTACTGCAGTCAAAACACAACCTGGAGCAGATATAGCATCTAACCATAATGTCTTAGTACCACATATGAAAATTAAAAATAAAAAGAATAGAGAAGACAGCAAAACAAGAAAGAACTTATATAAATGCACTAAGAGATCCAGAACGACTCTGCAAAAATTATAGGGGCATAACAGTTTTAAATGTCATCTACAAGATATTATCAGAAATTATATATAGCCGCCTGGAATCGTTTTCGGAGGAGATTATTGGTGAATACCAATGTGGCTTCAGACCAAAGAGGTCAACTATAGACCAAATACATATGTTAAGAGGTATACATGAAAAATGTGTTGAATATAACATACCTATTTACAACTTGTATATCGATTTCAAACAGGCGTTTGATGGAGTAGATCGACAAAAGATGTTAAATCAACTATCTATGTTAGGGATACCCAATAAATTGGTTAAACTTATACGAATGACTCTGCAGGGTTCCAAAGCTATGGTGAGAATAGATGGAGATATGACGCAGGCCTTTGATATTGAAAATGGAGTTAGACAAGGGGATGCCTTATCAACAACACTTTTTAATCTAACTTTAGAAGCTGTTGTTAGAAAACTGGATGTAAACGGCTGTATTAATACAAGATCTATGCAAATATGCGCATATGCGGATGATGTTGCCATAATAAGCCGCAACAAAAGGGTATTGAGCGAAAAAGTCATAGAACTGAAACGAGAAGCTGCTACGTTTGGTCTATATATAAATGAAAACAAAACAAAATATATGGAGTGCACAAAATCGAATGAACATGAGAATCTGAAGGTAGACAACCATACCTACAAATATGCCTCCACTTTTCCCTACCTAGGCTCAATAATAAATGACAACAACAACATTAGTCAAGAAATACAAGCACGGATTCTTAGCGGTAATAAGTGCTTTTATGCATACAAAGACTTAATGAAAAGTAAGTTACTGAATCGTGAGTCTAAGCTGAGAATCTATAAAACAGTAATTAGACCAGTGGTCACATATGGATGTGAAACGTGGACCCTCTCAACCACTGATGAAAATCAACTAAGAATATTTGAGCGCAAAATACTAAGGAAGATATTTGGACCAACCCAATGCAGCGATAGTTCGTGGAGAATTAAAATGAACCACGAGCTGGATGAACTAATGCAGAGCGCAGATATTGTCAGATTTGTAAAATCACAAAGACTAAACTGGCTTGGTCACCTAGAAAGATTGCCAGATAATCGAGCTGTAAAAGTAGTCCAGAGATGGAAGCCCCAAGGAAACAGAACAAGAGGAAGGCCCCGTAAAAGATGGATAGACGACGTAGAGAGGGATCTTAAAACCATGAACATCAGGCAGTGGCGAAGGAAAGTATCCGACAGGGCAGAATGGAAGAACATTGTTAAGCAGGCCAAGACTCACAAAGGGTTGTAGCGCCATTAGAAGAAGAAGAAGAAGAGATCCAGAAATCAGAGCAAATATCAAAGGAAAAAAAATGAACGTCTAAACACCGTACAGATTAAAGAGGAATGCAATAAAGAAAACATCAACAAAAACTGGGAAAAAATAAAGGCTTACTTAATAGAACTTTCAAAAAAGTATCTACGCAAAACCAAAGAAAAGAAAAAAGATTGGATGAGGGACGAAATACTACACTTAGACAAAAAGGACACAAATAAATCATTGCACCAGCAAACACAAAACGAAATACGGTGACTAATCTGAATAGCAAAAGAAAATTGGGTAAAAGAAAAATGTGATGAAATAGAAATGCTACCAAATAAATATGACAGCTTTAATTTACATAGGAAAATAACAGAATTAACTAGCAGACCAAAATACATACAAAATATACTAGTTAATGAAAAGGAAGACACACTAATGGATACAGAAAACAAATTGATGGTATGGGAAACTATATAGAACAACTGTGTAACGACAAACAAAAATAGATAACGGATATTTCTTTGAAGAGACTGGACCAGAAATAACAGACAGTAAAGTAAAGCACACAAATTAAAGAATACCGGCAGAAATATTGCAACTTATCGCCGACTGCAATATACATAATATTGTTGAATTGTTTATTATAATATAACAATATTAATATAATAAATATTCTGTATGATGAACAAGAAGCTATCATAAGAATAAATAATTTAAAAACTAATAAAATAAAAATCAAAAGAGGTGTTAGACAAGGCTGTGTCTTGTCGCCATCACTGTTTAATGCATACTCAGAGGAAATATTCAAAAAAGCATTAGAAGATGAAGTAGCAGGCATAAACATAAATTACTTACCCATACGTGAAATTAGATATGCTGATGATACAATGCTACAGAAAATATTATAGATCCACAAAGAATTTTAGATAAGGTTGTTGCAGCCAGTGAAGAATCTGGTCTGTCACTAAACATAAAGAAAACAAAATTCATGGTTATATCAAAGAAAAATATTAGATGCATCAATCTACACGTAAATAAAACATTGAAACAAACGATTAGACCAAAGAAATTAGAGTTAGAATAGAAAAGACTAGAAGTGCATTCAATAATATAAAACAAATATTATGTTGTAGAGACCTCAGTCTAAATCTTAGAAAACGAGTACTAAAGTGTTATGTATTTTCTGTTCTTTTGTATAGTGTGGAGATATGGACTTTAAATAAACAATGTTTCAATAAATTGGAAGCATTTGAAATGTGGACATATCGAAGAATGCTGAGAATCTCCTGGACAGACATAATTACCAATGAAGAAGTACTAAGAAGAATAGAGAACTGCAGGGAGAAACTGGATTCCATCAAAATTAGAAAACTACAATATCTAGGTCATATAATACTTGGTGACAGACATGAATTCCTAAAACTAATAATGCAAAGAAAGATTCAAGGAAAGCACAGCATAGGTTGAAGAAGAATGTCCTGGCTGAGAAACCTCAGAGAATGGTTTGGATGCAGCTCAACTGAACTCTTTTGCGCTGTAGTGTCAAAAGTTAGAATAGCAGTAATGATTGCCAACCTTCGTCGTGGAGATGGCACGCAAAGAAAAAGAACAGTCCGGATAAATAGATCCCCTATGCAGATTATTTTATTTTCTTTAAATTTGTGTTAAAAAATTAACTAATTATATTCAAGTTATCCTTTCTAAAGCTTGCTGCAACTACCATCTTCTTAATTATTAGGATTAAATTATGGGATGATTAAATTGACTTCTTTTTGAACCACAAACTAGTTCATTGTCTTGAAGGAAGTTTACGTGGTTTGAATGTTAGCGGTCCTATCATTAAATCCAACATCTTAGCGATTCATAGCTCCTGATAAACATATCCAATGCATACATTAACATATATAGCAGAGATAACATCCTGTATATAACTAAGCATCATTAGCGGATCCATGACACCCGTAATAAAAATATAATAATTAATTTCATAAAATTCTATGGCTACATAAAAAATGCAAAGATTAATAGTTTGTGTTGATCGCAACTTTTAATGTTACAGTTAATACAGTTACTGTGGGTGATAAAAAATCTGGGCCAATTAATCAAAAATCGGATGTTCTAAAATTAAACCGAAAAACTTGTTGTATAGGGTCAGTCAGAATCGGTAGTCCGGCGATTGTTATCGCCTATACCGTAATATATCTTTGGGGCAACGCAACGCAACTTTTATTGGAGAGGTGATGTTGCGTAGCATAGAAAATACTGTAAACGCTTTCGTATTATGTTAGAAGCAATTGAAGAAATTTCTTCTTCTTTTGGTGCCTATTCGTTTCGAATATTGGCGATCATTCTGGCTATAATTATTTTATTACCTGATGCTTTAAATAGATTAGTTGTTGTGGAGAACCATTTTCTCATATTTTTTAACCATGATATTCTTCTTCTTCCTATTTCTCGCTTTCCGAATACTTTGTCTTAAAGGATTATTTTCAGTAATCTGTATTTATTGCCGTTTCTCATTATGTGTCCGAGATATTCTAACTTTTTCCTTTTATTCGTATACATCATTTCTCTTTCTTTCCCAATTCCTCGTAGTACAGTCTCGTTGGTTATCTCGTCCGTCCATGATATCCTTAGGATTCTTCTGTATAGCCACATCTCGAAGGCTTCAAGTTTTTTCTCCATCGCTTTAGTGAGTATCTAGGATTAACTCCGTAGTATAATATCGAGAAGATATAAGATCGTAGGAGCCTTACTTTCATCTCCAGATTAAGGTTGTGGCTTTTAAAGAGTTTGGCCATGTTGTTGACTGCACTTCTAGCCTTTTCTATTCAACATTTTACTTCTTGTGAGTGATCCCGTTGTTCGTTTTCTATTCATCCAAGATAGATAAACTGTTTTACTCGGTCTTGATAAGCAGTTGGACGTCTCTAATTTTCTTTTTGCTGATGACCATAAATTTAGTTTTTAAAATGTTTACTTGTAGTCCAAATCTTTCACTTACTTCATTTACTTTGTTTATTAGCTTCTGTAAATTGTTTAAAGTGTCTCTGTGTGTTCTCCATTTAAAAGGATTCCATGTTCGCAATTTTCCAAGGCTTCTCTAAATATTTCTTCTGAATATAGGTTGAATAATATAGTTGAAAATATACATCCTTGTCTAATGGCTCGCAGGTTCCTCTCCAAGATTTGTTCTTATTATGGCTGATTGGTTCCAGTATAAATTTTATATTATACGCCGGTCTTTATCATCCATTTTGCTTTTGTTAGAACATTCTATCAATTTTCGGTGTTGAACTGTGTCAAATGCTTTTTGGTTTTCCACAAATCAGATATAGATATAGCAAGTCATATCTCTGCATCTTTGGAATAATATTTGTAGACTAAACAGTGCATCTCTCGTACCTACGCCTTTCATGAATCAAAACCATGTGTCTTGTATTCTCTCTTCGCATAGCTTGTATATTCTGCGATGTATAATTTAAAAAAAAAGTTTTAGTGTATGGCTCATTAGACTTATTAGCCTATATTCTCCGCACTTTTTCGGTTCCTGTTTCATTGGTACCGTAATAAATTCTTAAGCTAGTCAATATTATGGAATATTGCCTTCGTCATAGAGATTATTAAAGATTTTACATAATATTCTAAAAAATTCATCATCAAGAAGTTTAAGAAATTCAGACTCTTCTCCATCTGATCCTGGAGCTCTCCCTTCTTTTAGTGATATTATGGCTGCTCTTATTTCTGCCACTAGTATAGGTGGTCCTGTTTCCTTAGATATTGGGGACTGATTTTCCCTCTCATCAAAAAATAAATTTCTTATGTAATTAACATAACATAACATAACAATATCTTTATTTTTAGAAAATAATATACATTCCGTGAACAATATTTTAAAAAAACAGTGTCACAAACGAAAATATTATTTACTGATTCCTAACCGTTACATATACAAATAGTCCTCCACAGAATATGGCTCAAGAGCTACCAGTAATTTAAATATTTGATGTTTATACAAACTTAATCTTTCCTCCCTTTTAATAGGTTCAGGCAGTTTATTAAACAATTTGATGCAGCAATAAAGAGCGTTCTTTTCTGTTATACTTAACCTGTGTATTGGAATTTTATAATTATATAACCTAGTATTTACTATACTATTGGGCTCAAAGTTCCTAAAGAGTATTTTATTCTTATATAGAAACAGTAAGCATTCTTGAATAAATACAGCGTAAACTGTTAAAATATTATTACTCCTAAAATGCCCTCTACATGATTCCCTACTTTTTAAGTCAAACATAACTCTGATTATTTTTTTCTGAACCAGAAATACATTATTTATGTCCCTACTGTGGCCAAAATTTATTAGACCATATCTAAATTTTGCTTCAAAATTGGCATGATACACTGTTTTTAATGAGTTACTATTCATGTATTTTATTAGAACTCTAAAGCTGTAAATCACTTTACTCAAAGACATACATAACTGGTCAACATGTTTATCCCAACATAAAAAACTGTCAATATATAATCCTAAAAATTTGGTACTGCTGCTAATATTTAAAGTGTCATTATTTACAATAATACTGTTTGGCATATCTGAATGTGCATAATTTGTCTTAAACAAAAGAAGATCTGTTTTATTTTGATTTAAAACCAACCTATTCATAGAAAACCAGTCTTTAGCTTTCTGGAACTCTAAACTAGCATTAACGCTTAGAACAGACATGTCTTTACCACTGACTAAAATGTTTGTATCATCTGCATAATTTGTTATGCTGGAAGTAGTATTAGCCACTAGACCATGAAGATCATTGATATAGATCACAAACAGTAAAGGACCAATCACACTTCCTTGTGGTACTCCAATATTGATAGTGCTTTCAGATGAGATGCCTATATCAGTGTTTTTATGTATTTTTACTAAATGTTTCCTATTTGCCAAGTAGGACTTAAACCAGTTCAATGCTGGTCCACGTATACCATATTTCTCCAATTTATCAAATAATAGGTCATGCACTAAACAGCCATATGCCTTTGATAGGTCCAAAAGAGACCCAAAGCCATATGACCAATCTCAGTACATTTCAAAATATCCCAGACAAATTGAAAAATCGCAGTCTGAGTTGATTTTCCCTGTTGATAACCATGCTGATTTGCACTAATAATATGACATTTTGTTAAAAATTCTGTTATCCGCCTATACATAGTCATTTCTAAGATTTTTGAAAAGGAACAAAGAAGGCTAATTGGTCTATAGTTATTAATTAATTTAGGATCACCCTTTTTGTAAACAGGTGTTAGTATGGCAGTTTTCAGGCATTCAGGAAATACACCAGATTTTAGTGAATTATTTATGGTTGTAGTGAGAGGATTCACTATCTCCTTTATACAAAGTTTAAGGATTTTAGTGGGTATTTCATCAATTTCACAACTCATTTTGTTTTTTAAATTTTTAGTGATATCCATAATTTCAGTTTCTGTCACAGGTGCGACAAACACTGAATTTATGTTACTTGCAATGTTGTCTTTATATTCAGTGTATTGTAATTGAGATAAAGTGTTATTTAAAGTAGTATTTAAGTGGATCATGTATTTATCAGCAATCTCTTAAGGACTACCCTCTACTTTTATTGAATTTACACTTTTTAATTGACCATTAATTTCACTAACAATTTGCCACATGCATTTATTTTTGTTGGCAGCTTCAGACATCCTGTTTTCATATAGCTTTGATCGTTTGGTTATTAGTTTCTTATTATATTCTTTTTTTACCTGTCTATAGGAATCATAGAATTTATGGTTAACTCTGCTCATTGTAAACAAGATGTCTAAACGAGTCTTACATTCTATTATCTCTGGATCATCTCTTTTATTAAGGCCTTTTTTACGTTGCCTAGAATCTAACTTTTTAAAAGGAAATCACTTATTGAATATATACAGAAACTGATTTAAGAAAGTATTCCATTGATCATTTACACATTTGTAACTTAAATTAAGCCAGTCATGATTATGTAATTTACTTATAAAGGTTTCAATATTATTTGTACTAAAATGTCTTTTCATTTCAAGAGTATTCGTTTCTGCTTCCTCTACCTGAAAAGTTAATTTTTGGGCAGAATGATCAAAGATTCCAGCGTGCAAGACTTCTACTGACATATATGATTGCATATTTGTTAGTATGTTATCTATACAAGTTTTAGATGTGGCAGTTACTCTAGTGTAGTCTTCAATTACATGACAAATATTATATGAGTTAATTAACATACAAAATTTTACTTTATCTAATGTGTTATTCTTAAGATCGATATTGAAATCTCCCCCTATAATTATAATTGTGTTTTTTATCATAATTCTTCCCAGTATAATATCAAATTTGTTTAAAAAAACTGCCAGATCGCTACCTGATGGTCTGTAAACTGATGCTATAATGAGTTTGTTATTACCTATATTAGCGTCGCATACAGCACACTCTATTACCCTATCTACTGATAACTCTTGTATATCCTTTCTTTCCTGGCCAATGATGTCTTTACTAAGATATATAGCTGTTCCTCCATGTTCGTTCACATTATTTCTACAATGACTAGCTGTCAGCACAAAATTGTTAATTCCATATTCACTTAATTCTTCTTTAGTTTTCCAATGTTCTGTTGTGCACAATATTTTACAGTCACTGTTGTTTGTTAGAAGTTCTTCTATTTCATCAATACAATTTCCTATGGATTGGAGGTTCTGGTGGATGATACTTATATTCTTTGCTCGTGTGACTGTGTTTTGTATTTCAATTTCCTTGTGTTGATGTGTCTTGTGCTCTCTATTTTCTTATATGAAAAATTTCCACCTCGGTTATCTAGAATTTTTCTAGGTATTATCAATGCTCTTTTTCCACGATTACCTCTTTGTTGTCAATAACAAGTTTATTTACTCTTCTATTTTTACATGTGCCTGCAATTTCTCTTACCTTTTTATACACGTTGAAGTCGTCGTATTTACATTGTAGAATTTCGATTTCTTGGCATTTTTTCACCAGTTTTTTCTGTTTGGCTTTTCTGATCCTTCTCTGTATATCTCATTGAAATGTTTTATACATAGAATTATTGTTCTTGTTTTTCCTTCTTTCTTTCATCAGCTGCAGAATCTCTGTCATCATCCATGTCATATTCTTACCTTCTTCGTTCTTCACATTTTTTATCTTCTCTTCTGTGCTTTCCGTTGTATTATCAATTTCTTTGAATTTTCTATTTATTGTTTTGCTGACTGTCTCTTTTACTTCATTACATTTCAGTTTTCTCATGTCATGTTTTTCACAGTTTTACCGCGTATTTTCTTTAACTTGGTTCTATACACGACAAAGGATTGTGGTCAGATTGAATATCAGCGCCTAAGTAGGTTTTAACACTGTTGAAACTATTTCGATATCTTTTGTATACAGTCGAGTATACAGTCTGTTTGGTTTCTTATATTAACGTTTACTCCGTTTTCTCTAGGTGATTTCCACGTATACAGGCGTCTAGGTTGTAGTTTGTAAAATGTGTTAAGCACGATTAAGTCCTGTTCAGCTGCAAAGATACTTATTGTTTCTCCTTGTTGATTTTTCTATCCTAATCCATAAAGACCAATATGTTGTCCTTCATGTCTCAAGTTCATGTCTCGATATATTTCTTATAAGGTTGCCGATTTGTTTGTAAAATTCTTATATTTTCTCATCATTGTGGTCTGCTGTGGGTGCATAGACTTGTATAATGTTAGTGTTCATCGGTGACGAATTTATTTGTAACAAGAAGATTCTATCGTTCACTAGTATGAAGTTGTTGAAATGTTTGGCTTTACTTTTATGTGTGATAATTCCGACTCCATTTTTATATTTACCATTTTCTGATTCTGAATAGTATACCCTGTATTCTTCTATGCCACAACTTAAGTTAGACCACCTCATTTTTTTAATGGCCCATTGGATTTTTCCTGATTAAGCCACAATCCTAACATTCCAAGTAGATATTCTCTTCAGACAATTCGTATGGATTTTTTTATAGGTGTGTTATTGGGCTTTTCACAGATATTTTGCATATTAACGACCAGGGAAGACCTGTGGTCATGGGAATCACCTCTTTTGCCGGATATTGGTCTCCGATGTCCATGGTCAGTAAGCGAGTTTCTGTTGTATTGAACAGCCATTATGATTGTACTAGAGATATCCATATAAATCTTTAATACAGTGGTTTTTTGTTGCCTTATGCCGTTGACCAAACCACTGATTCTTTCGCCTTTGGGGCCGGTTTCTCAGCCCCAGGACAAAAGAGTGCCCTACCACCTACCAACTCGTCCGCCCGAAGCAGTTGATCGGTAATTGGAGGATTGCTTATACCGGCAATCATTTGGTGAATTACTTGTTGGTCCACGAGAGGTATTTTATTTCCCACGGGAGGGAGAGAAAAAATTAGATTAAAACATTTTAGTTTTAACACCCTGAATAATACTATATGTTGCCAATAAAAGCACTCTAAAAATAAAATAATTAGGTCAATTAAAATCATATTGAAGAATGGAAGTAAAAAAAGGTATTATAAAAAACATTCTGTACCGATAAGTAACGATACTGGAAATGTATCCGGATCATTTGACAGGATCCACAAACAGGTAGACAATGGAAAAACAACTTGATATTTTGTTTGTGTTAAAGCATCAAATTATATTTAGTTAACAATACAATGCATCTTTGGTATGAGGGATAGAGGAGTAACACCTTTACAAATACCACGGTTCAACTGGCTCGGCTGATACCCCCATTGTCTAGGGTTGCAAATAAAAATCACAACCGCGATGAAGGCGTATTGGAAGAACCTTCTAAATGGCAAATTTGAAGGAAGTAGCAGCCTGGCTTGTGAGCGTAGTACAGAAATGTGAACTGAACGATTACCGGTATAAGTTGTCCCCCATTGAGATGGGTAAAGTCACGAGATGACTACCACATTAAAGATTTGAATGAATATTCTTAGTAAAAATCATCATGGACTCACTAGTCGATAATTTACTTTATGATCATGGAACTTGGAATCAAAGATCCGGCAGGGGAGGACAATAAGAGAAGGGGAAGGGAAGAGGAAAAGATAAATCCCTGTCAAACAAATAAGAATAACTCTATAACCTTGAAAATTAGGACATGAAACGTAAGAAGTTTATACCAATCGGTAAATAGGATAACTCTGTGTCGGAAATGTGTTTATAAAAATTGACACTTAAAATCGCTGGTCACTTTAAGCTTTGTTTCTGAAAGAACGGTTTATTTGACACAATTTTTGTTTAGAATCGTCTCAAATCCTTTTTTTATTTGAAACATTTTTCTACGGCGTACAGATTACAGTTTGGGATGACCTCAGCGGAGCTGTTTCGCAGAGCAGTCAACAAAACCATGATAGCCTTGATGATCGCCAACATCCGGACCGGATAAGGCACTGAAGAAGAAGAAGTACAGATTATTGGTAAATCGATTTTTCTCGTCCCTCGTTTGATGGGGCATTTTAGGGGAAAGCTGGGGACTAAAAGTAGTAAAATTTTTTGCATCTTTTTTGCAACATCAGTAAAAGATAAGCACCTTTTAAAGAAAAAGATTGTATCCAGGAGCGGACATATCCACAAAGGGTATTGTCGATGAGAGTGAAACTAAAGATTGTAAAAAGCTCTTCTTCCAAGAAAATTATGGATACAACTCGGCTCAAACAGGACAACATAATATGTTCTGTTTTAGCCGATGAAAACGAAATGCGGAAACGAAATTTAAAATAAACGAGAACTTAATAAAAGTCTAACTATTAACGATAAATAGGGAAAAATTCAACATGTCTTTATGTTAGTTGGAAAGGAAACTTTCAAACTACTGAGCGAAAAAACAAAACCCTAGATGACAAAAGAAATTCTGCAGCTTATAATAGAAGAAAGGATTCGTATTGCAAAAGACTTAAATAAATACAAGGAAACATTAGAAAGAAAATTCGAGAGGCAAAATAATAGATCTAGATAAAAAGTATGATGGCTTTAATTTACATGAAAAAATCAAAGAAATAACAGGTTCTGCGGGGCAAAATGCGGGATAAAGTGCGGGACGTGACTTCTCGCGTGCATCCCTAATAAATACTTAAATGTACGGGATAAATAAATCCTCATATATTGGCAGATTGATGTCATATGATATGATGAAAAGTTTAGGAAATTTGGATAAAATCTTAAAAAATGGCTTTTTCTAACATGTTAACACCTTACTATATATTTAAATCAGAAACTATTAAGGAAAACTCTCATGACAATTTAAAAAGGAAGATCCACCAGAACATAAGTCACAAAGTAGTGTGAGGTTATCTTTAGCAATCTAATATTAAATAAAAGTGCCACCCGAGAACGGGAACACACTGTAACCAAGACAATGACGAGCTGTATAAACATAAAAACAGATCGTTACCATCAACGAGAACAAAACAACAACGTTCTGGACGTTAAAACGACAAAACCTACTGAATTTATTTTCAGCGTATCGTTCCTTTCTACAATACTGCACATGTCACTGTCAGACTTCATCGCATCCTTTTATTTTCATTTTCCCTTCATATTATTATTATTACCGTCATCAAAGTTAATGAACTATTTCACTTTTGTAGATTTTCATCTCTTTGCTTGCTCCAGTTCCAGCGGAGTGTGTACAGGGTGTAGTTTTTGAGTTATGGGCAATAAATTTAAATGTTTTTGAAGTGGTGTCGATGAACATAGTTTTATGTGGACCATTTTTTAGTCCTAAATCTAAAAATATTATTATAATCAACGAAACACGAACAATAAATACATATTTTAAAAACGAAAATGCTATATGAGTTAGTGGTCTGGACAACCTGAAAGAAGAATTAAATAGAGAACTCCTAGAACAGAGAAAGGAAATAATAGAAGAATAATGGAATACTATTAAGATGTTTTGCATTTCCAGGATATCCACTTTGTATTTTTTTATCACTGACATTATATGTTTTAGGGCGCCTGCTTCGTAAGTACTTCTCATGTTCCAAAGAACTATCCGGATTGTACTTAAATGACATTTATTGCACCTTATTTTCCTTGTTTCTTCTATTGTTAATCCTCTATGTCCTCGTTAAATGCCATAGTTCTATTATCCTTTGATCCATCCCTGCTGATCAACTCCAGTTTGATGCTGGGCCTAGCTCCCCTAACGAAGTAGACTCAGCTATCAACAAAATAGTGGGCACACAGATAAAAAGGAAGTTAAAAAATCAAAAGAGCAATGGATAACAACTAGATGCCTACAGGTGGATGAAATTAAATGGTGACACAATTATTTCGATATCTATAAAAAAAGTCGATGAATTTACAGAATAGAAAGACGAACTGTTTGCAGCTTAAATTCCTAAATTTTTTTAATAAGAAGAACCATGTATTTAACAGGAAGGTTCTTCAAATACTTAATACAGAAACAGATAATGAATTCTGACAAAACAATTTTCTTGGTTAAAAAACATTCGTGAATGGACTCAATGGATATCAAATGCAGGACAATTATTCCATATTGCAGAAGATCGAGAAGCCTTCGTAATGGTGATCTTGCCCCTGTTATAAAACAGAGTATAGCAATGTGTTTAAAAGGAATTGAACTGGTTTAAACTCTCATTTATTGTTTCCAGCTGCAAAAGATATTCGTTCGCTGAGATTGTTGAAACCTTCAATGAAGATACTGACATAAGAGGAAAAAATGCGATTCTTTTCTAGCTCTAATTAAAGTAATATTTAAACTTGGCCGTTCCTTTGCTTATCCACAGTTTTATCGTCGGTTTCTAAGAATGAAATTATTTATGACGTGTACTAAATATACTACCAAAATAGTTAGTTAAGTTTTTCTGTTTCTTAAACTTATATAACTCGTATAACGTATAGATAGGTACCTACTATAAACATCTGTGTCGACGAGAACAAGAGTTGGTATTGTTAAGATAAAAGACACCTCGACTATTAGCTGTTAATGAATCATCAGATTTACAATAGATAACATTCTAATACGGCATGGTGGTATTAGTTCGAGTTCAAAAGGTTCCACGTCTGGCCTACAAAAGAAACACAATTGCCTTTGGATAGTGGTCAAGTTTTTTGCTAAATCGTGTTCCGATAACCTGTATCTCGATATGAATGGAAAAAATTTGCATGAGGACAACAATGTGGGCAGGATTATCTTCAATAAAAAAATATGTTAATGTAACGTTACATTGCTAATAAATAGCATCCGTTGTCGAAAAACAAGAAATTCTCTGGTGATATGAAGATTTTTTACATGTACTCCAGTGGTGCCGGAAGTATATAGTGGGAAAGGGGATAACCACATTTAAATTAACGAAGTGTATTAAATTTATATTTTTATCCTCACTACTTATTTATCACATCACCATCTAATTTGAATATGCACTTATTTGTGATTATTTACCAAATTTAACACCCTTAGATTTCTTTTGTTTAATTTATCATGCTCTTTGTCGTAAATATATGTATACATATTTTTTTTGAATTTTAATTACTTTTGTCAGTGAAGTTTTTTAAAATTCTTTCTCGCCAAATGCTGATTTCAGTTATTTTAGTTTTATTGTGAGAATTATTTAAGTTAAATAAAGATTAAAGTTAAGAAAGAGGTAGGTCTATTTCAGACAAATGACACTGCTCAAATGAAATTTGGTTAGTCCTTCACTATTAAATCTAGGATCAACTATGTCCACAACAAAATATCCTAAAAAAATTTATTTAAAATATCCTTTATATAAGGTATAATATTAAAAAACCCTATAGGGCTACCTCACAGAACGTTTTCGGAATTAATATTCCATCATCAGAGCTATCCTAAAAGTATAACCACTTTAATTATAGCAAACGTGAAAGTAAAAATTTTGACCAAGGTTAATACAAAAATGTGGTTAATGCTTACTGGATATACGTGTTTTTATGTTTATATCAATTCACATAATAACACACATCAATCAATATCTCACTTGGTAAGAGTGCATATAATTCACAGTATTACAGTATTTCCCACACTTTTAACACATTTGCTTAACTTAGATCATCACCCTTCCATCTTTCTTTATACCATACTTTATTTTACTTATCCACGCATACTTCCCTTAGTTTCGGATCTCTGGAGATCTCAGCCTCTTGTAGAGTCTTTTCTCTTCTCACATCAACATTAAAATATCACATATTATAACTTCAGCCAAATTTGAAATTTTGACCAAAGTTAATACAAAAATGTCGTTAACCCTCCGGAAGTCGCGGCTGATCTGAGAGATACATTGAAAACATATTTATAAATATTTTGAAAGAAATGTATAATTCTACGGCATTGGGGGCTATGATGTATCATTTACGTAAATAATTACATACTAGTGTAAAATTCAGAAAACGTACATCAGATTACAGTACTCAAAACATAATGTGTAAAAACGGTATGATGTATCATGCCCTGCGTTGCTATGCGTAAAATGACCAAGCCACAGCAGAAAATTACATAAAACGTTATTTTCGGTTCTGTCATGACTGTCATATCCGTCAACTATTCAAATTAACCTAACTTTTGGCTTCGTGTTTATTTTATTTGTTTATTTTTTGAAAAAAGGATTTTGTTAATTTATTATTACTCAATGAATTGAATGATGTGGCAGAGAGGAATTATGTTAATCTAGAGCGACGACGGTTACGGGATACAAGTAACCCATTTGAAATTGATAACCAGCTCTTCATTAGGTATTTTAGGGTGTCCAAAAACATTGCTAGGTATGTTGTGGATACCTTACGACCTGTAATTCCTGAAGGACAAAGGGCTAACAAAATAGCTATAGAATTGAAGGTTCTCTCAGTACTCAATTTTGTAGGAAATGGCAGTTACCAAAAATGTACTAGTAACAACCTATTATTTCCAATGGAACAGAGTACGTTTAGTAAAGTGTTGACAGAAATAAGTGCAGGGATAGTGGAATATGTGGTGCCAAATCAAATAAAATTTCTTCAAAGTGTAATCAGCATGGATCAAAATAAAAGAAGTTTTAGGATGTGTAGGACTTAATGGTGTAATTGGGGCTATTGATTGCACACATATTGCAATTATAGCACCTTCTGCTGATGATCCAATCAGACCTGGTCTAGCATATTTTAATAGAAAAGGCTTTTATAGTATAAATGTGCAAGCAATATGTGATGCGAATTCAGTATTTTTAAATTGTAATGCTTGCTTCCCAGGTTCCACACATGACTCAGAGATTTGGGAGTTAAGTGAGGTTAAACAATTTTTAGAAAGACAATTTGTAACAAACCAACTGAATAACGCCTATTTAGTTGGAGATTCAGGTTATCCACTACAACCATTGCTATTGACTCCTGTTCCAAATGCTGCAGAAAATACCCCAGAAGGAAGATTTAATCATGCTCATATTGCAACCAGGAATGTAATTGAGAAATCATTTGGAATTTTAAAATCCCGCTTTCGATGTTTGCACAAGCACAGAGTTTTACATTATAGCCCTGTTAAAGCTGCAAACATCATATATTCCTGTGTTGCATTACATAACATGGTTATGAAAGAAAGGCTTCCACCTGTAGATAACGAAGAAGATGACATACAGCCTGTAGTTCCAATAGGAATAATTCAAAATGAGGCTAATCAAAATAATGGTTGGTTGTTGGAAGGACAAAGAATAAGAAGAGGTGTTATTGCTGCAAACTTTGAGCAGCGAAACAAAAACTTAATATTTCATAATTTATTTATTTCATAATTTTATTATATATATGATATAGTTTTATAATATAATATAGTTTAGTGATATAATATAATTTTACAATTTAGTGATATTTCTAATTTTAAAATATATATGATAAGAGTTTTATAATCTAATACAGTTTAGTGATATAATTTGACAATTTAGTGATATTTCATAATTTTACAATATATATATATATATATATCTTTAAGGTATATGACCGTTTAATTTAATATAAAAAAATGTGCACTCGTAAGTGAATGGGATGTTTTCGGTCAATTTGGAGATAAAAAAGACAAGAGTTGTGCTACTTTATCTATTTATTGAAGACGTTTCGCCTATTGTTCAATAAGCATCATCAGTTCATCTAATAACACTCTTTTATGTACACATTTTACACGTTTTATGTTTTACATATATGTATATATATATATATATATATATATATATATATATATATATATAGATAGAGTTTTATAATCTAAGCTTCACATTTATGTTTTAGGAGTGGGAAAACACACAACGTCGGCTTTCAGGTAATTTCTAGCAGTTGAGTGAGAAGTGAACGTTTGTCGTAACCGTACAACAGTTGTATCTGACAGATACAGCGACCTCGCAGATCAAACCTATATTTTTTCGTGTTTATTTCGTTGTGTGATCTATATTATATTCAGAACGTCGAAAAAGGTATATAATTTGGATGATCCAAAGGATGTTGAAGAGCTTCAGACTATGTTTCTCGATTCTGACGATGAAAGAAATGAATTTGAAGACGAAAGTGGCGTGGACGAAATCGATTATGTCGAAGAGCGATCAGAAAACTCGGACAGCGAACCAGAATTTCTAGTGAGAAAAGCAAAGAGGACGTATATTTTATGAAAACGGGGAGTGTTTTTTTGGGAAAGGTTAAAGTAACAAAGTGGGGAAAAACGCCAGTTTACGAAAATAAAATTAGGCATCAGAAACAAAATATTCTATGTCAATAATTGCCTCTTGTAAGGAATACTGCAAAAAATGCAAAAACTGAATATGAATGCTGGAGCTGTTTCGTGTCAGAAGAACTTTTAGATTTAATTTTACATTATACAATATTTAGACTTTATTTCAAGTAGATATTCCAGTAGTAGATATTTCAAGTAGATATGTTACCCATAAATCTGGAAGATTTATGGGTAACAAATGGTAGTGGAATTGAATTATTTAGACTTACGATGTCAGTGCCAATATGCAAATTTATTCACAACTGTATAAGATTCGATGACAAGACAACTCGACCAAATTGATAAGTTATCAGCTGTTAGACAAATATTTTCACTATTTGTAGAAAATTGCAAGAAAGGATACTCTATGGGACAAAACGTAACTATAGACGAGATGTTGGCAAGCTTTCGGGGCAGATGCGGATTTAGGCAATATATCCCACCAAAACCTAACAAATATGGGATTAAAATTTTTTCCATGGTTGATTCTAAGCTATTTTACACAGGCAATATGGAAATCTGTGCAGGACTGCAGACTCAAGGTCCATTTTGTGTCAGCAATAAACCAATAGGTGTGGTCAAGAGATTAGCTGAACCTATCTATAATTCAGGACGAAATATCACTGCTGATAATTGATTCACCGATCTAACTCTCGTCAGCGATTTGAAAAAGAACACACTATCATATGTAGGGACAGTCGGAAGAAACAAACGTCAACTACTACCTGAATTAGTAAGTGCACCAAACAGACCAATACAATCTACAGTTTTTGTCCCAATTCACAGCTATTGTAAAACCTGTCCATAAATACCGAATGTTTAAGATTGTATTTCTCCTCTAACAACACTTCAATGTCACTTTTCTGTGACCTTTGCCGCTGGTGTTTCATCCCCTGCTCCACTTTAAACGATAAAATTGTGAACCAATCCGTCAGCTTCTGTCAACATGTACAGTTTAATACCATACTTATGACTAGACTTCGGCAAATATGCAAATAAAAATGTAGAAAATATGCGCATAAATATGCACGTGTTTACCCGAAAATATGCAAATATTTTACAAAATATGCATACAAATAAATAAAAAAATCGTAAAATAGTAACAATTTTATTAAAAAAAAAAAGTGTACATAACTAAATATTTCCTACTATTCATTAAGATTTACATTTATTTTAAGTAACTACATCATTTTTAAGTATGAATAAACTTATTTAGAATTATGGTAACAATAAATGACCGTGGTGTTCAAAATTTTCTAACAAAAACTTGTGGCTTCTGTCTGAGTACATATATTTATATATGGAAAAACTTCGTTCAACATCAACTGATGTAACGGAAGCATTTTTCAAACTAACCAAAACATTTGGTTCTAAATTAATTGTTTCCGAAATATTTCCAGCTAGAACACTGACTACTTCAGAAAGAATATGGTAACCTTTATTTTTTTCCATAGTAGCTTCAAATTTTTTTAAAATGTCTTTTCCAATATTACCTCTAACGTTCCGACAACATGACGCAAATTCTTTTATTAATGCTGTACTTTCGAACAATGACAGTTTTGGTGATTCTAACTGAGTAATTGTTTTTTGAACAAAACTAAAATTTGATTTTATAAATGAAAGTTCTTGTTGAAGCAAGTTACTCTGAAAAGTTTGTTTAGAATCCAAAAGAGATTGGGAACTTTCATCTGTTAACGTATCAATTATGTTCTTTATTTTAACAAAATGATCTGCATAAAAATTAGCTGCTTCTAACCATGTTCCCCATCGCGTTAAAATAGGTTGTGGTGGAAGAGGAATGTTAGCATTTCTTTATAAAGTTGAATTCTTATAGGAGATTTAAGAAATACTTTTTTGACACTGGATATCATGGTATTTACAAGAGGAAACTTTTTTCGTATTTCCTCTGCAACTCTGTTTAATCCATGCGCTACACAAGTAACATGTATTAAATCTGGGAAAAATATTTTTAAATTTTGTCCTGCTTTCACCATATAAGGAGCAGCATCCGATAAAATAAGCAGTAATTTATTAGAAGGAATAGTTGTCGGAAGAAAAAAAGTTGCTAATGTTTCTTGTATAAAACGCGAAATTGTTAAAGCATTTGTTTTCTCAAGTTGCTGGCATGAAATAAGATGAGATTTTGGTAAGGTATCTTTTTTAAGAACACCAATCAATAAATGAGCAATATACTTTCCTGAGGAATCAGTGGTTTCATCTACAGATATGTAAAAATAATTATCTACAATTTCTTCCTTAATATTAATTAACACCGACGAGTATAGCCCGTTCACATTATTTCTTCTTAGAGACCGATCACTTGGAACATTAAGTTTGCAATATTTTTTTAGAAACGAACTAAAATTTACATTTGCTAATTTTGAAAGCGGTATGTTTGCAGACACTAATGCGCGACACAAGTCTTCATTAAAAGTTTCTTGCTCATCTAATTTTTTTGAAGTAGATTGGAAACATTTAGCCATTGAAGTTTGATGTTTTCCTCCTATTTTTCCTTTTTTTGCAATGTGTGAAGCAGTTCTCACATGTTGGTCTATCTGAAATTTCTTCTCACATGCTATCTATAAATAAAAATAAAAACCTTTATTTTAACCCAACCTTTAAAATATAAAATATACAAGGTGTTTTTGGTTAATCAAATAACTGGTTTGGAAAAAAAAACACTCGCTAAGTGTTTTAAATGCAGTATTAATCCACAAATTAGTTTTTGTTACTAACCATTAGTACATCATATAACTTATTTTAAAATTCAACAAAAGTTTTTTTTTTGTTAATTCAATTAAAATATAAATAATTGTGTTTTAGAATAGCTGACTTCATAAAAAAAAGTAAAGGTGAAAAATTTTTCTAAATACACGCCATTGTATTGTACCATGGACAATTTTTTCTCACTAAAGGAAGCTATTTTTCATTTAAAAACAACCTACGAGTACTAAATTTCAAGTAAATACGTTTATTGGTTTTAAAGTTATTGTTGTTATTAACTAAAAGAATTTAATTTTTTTAAATTTTAACACCCTGTATCTCGAAAAGTAAATAAGTTTGACCCCTCATTAACTATATCGTTTTGTTCAATTTTTCGAGAAGTATCTACAGTCAAACGTTGTAAGTGTCATTTGGAAACACCCTGTATGTATGAAATATTAGATATTTAATAGAAAATATTAGATACTTACAATTTTGCCACAGACTGAACAGTAGATTTTTCCCATATCCATAGACAGCTCTTTATAAGGTTTAATCCAAGTTGAAGCACTGGTTGTTTTAGGCATTATAAAATCACAATCTTCCTTTTTGTTACGCACAACGAGTGTTTACGCTTTGAATATCAAAACAAAAATGATTTAAAACCCAATGACATCATGGATTCATCTAAAGAAAGGGATTTACCTGGAGTGTGAATTGATTTCATTTTCTATTGAAATGATCCACTACAGGACGTATTTTGAGTAAACAATCTTGATTATTAATATCATTTGGTGCAAAATGAAAATCTGTTTTTGGACATGTACTTCGAAAAATTAGTTTGGAACAACCTGTATGTGGACCAGTAGTGGGGCAATCTTGGGAGCTTTATCATACCTAAAATAAATTAAAAAATTTGTATTGCACAACCATGCCATTTCAATACTAAATGGTACCAGTTAACAATAATAATAAAATAAAATTTTTTTTAAATCTACTAAAAAGCTATCTACTAGAATTTCAGAACATTTAAAAAGACCAAACTCTTCTAGTTTTGGTCAACACTTATAATCTAGTAAACACAATTTTAACATCAATACTGGAAACTCTCATTGTCTTAATACTCAAATTGATTTAAATTATACTAAGTTTAAACCTATTTTTAAAAACTTTATTTGCAGCTTCACCTCGTAGTGGACCCAGCTTGGCTGTTTAGACTTCTTGCACTGAGTATACCCATTAAGAATTTCATACTTTGATCAACATTACTATTTTATTCTTCAAAAATTTACAAAACTAGCTTGATCAGGTTTAATTAATCTATAGTTGGCGTTAATTACACTCTCCATATCTCTGCGTAATTTAGATATACCATCTCCACAGTTGTATATTTCAACATCTCCCACTGTTGGTCAGTTGGTCTTGAGTAACGCTTTTACATATTAGTTTTATAGATCTCCCATTAACGGGGGGATTAACTGAACTACTTGAATTATACCCCATTTATACTTACATAGAATTTTAATATGTGCAGATCACACTTCCATGATTGTGACTGCCCATACAAGCTGTCATATGTCACATGTCACCTTAACATTTCCGTTTATATCATTCTCTCTCCTGTTGCCGATCAATTTTAAATAATTTTAAACTGTTTGTCCTTGTTTCGTGTCGTGTTTGTACAGTTTTATATTTAATTTTATATTTATTACATTCTGCACTTATTGGATAGCTTAAAATTGACGAAATAAGTCTATAACGTTGATCACAAAAAAACTTTTATCATCCATTAACTTCGAATTTTTTATCGAAGTTAATCAACTTCTTCATTTAAAAAACGTTTCTTGGCTTACTTCAGATGCCCTTGATGATGCTTTAGATAGCGAAAGTCCTTGGGCAGGAGTAAATTAAGAAAAGTGTGCTCGATATCTGCCTTTCATTTTATCAAAGTTTAATAAAATGAGAGTTTTCAATTCTTCCACAGTCAGCTCCTTCCAAGAGGTAATACGAGACTACGAGACTGTTTTGTGTTTTCAGAGAGAAATATGGTTACAGCATTTTCGTTAGTGTTTGTAACAATCAGTTCCAGCAAATGTTCATCAAGTTACAACCTAAAAAAAAACAATTAGATTGTTACTGTCGAGGTTTGCCAAGAATGATCGACGGCTCCGAAATTCAAGTTTTTGTAGTTCTTCTATATCTACCCACGTAGGAGAATTTCTACCAGAACTAGTAGCACCTGACATTTCAACTTGCGGAGTTGTTTCATTTGCTTATTCTTCTGTCAAATGAATTCATAATCGTCATCAGTACACAATTTATCACTGTTGGCTGAATATTCTTTACCGCTGGATCCTGCAGACATATATTTATCCTCTTCTTCAGATTATAAAATATGTCGCAATTCATCATCTTTTAGAGGACGCTTGCGCTCATATTTTGATATATATAATAGTCTCCCGTTTTATACCGCTTCGCGGCTTTAGGAGTATAGCAGGGCAGTCTGCTATATCTAGGGCCTAGGGTATACAAGGAAGGTAACATGGCCAGTGCTACGCTTCAACCGCCTATCATTACCCCTGGTTTTACCCAAGGTACTCATTTTATTCAGGCTGAGTCGACCTGGGGCCTATAGACATTTTTAAAAATGTCTAGTTATTCTTGCCGGCGGTAGGATTCGAACTCCGGACCACCGGCATGCGAGGCAAGCATCCTACCGCTTGCGCTACGCAGGCCCCTCATATTTTGATAATTTTTGAAAAGCCTCATTCTCTTTTTATTTTCACCGGACGATCCTGCTTTATTACCACTAGAATATCTCCCTGCACTACATTGTCTTTACGATTTTAAATAACAATAATATAACGAAAAATGTCAACAACAACGTTATTTAAAACAATAAGACTACTTAAGCACAAAAACTAAGCAGTTAAGGTGCCAGAGCCAACTGACATGATATCCTTCTCTGAGCCTTTACTGTCAGCAACCAGCATTACAGATGTTTAGTATAATATTCATTTAACATGCCTACCAAATTTTATTTTAGGGGAGAGGGGGGCAAGTTGTTACATAATTGATTCTATTATTTATTTGGGCAATAGTAGATCTTTTATATGAAAACTAAAATCGAATTAAGGTAGTTGATACATTTACACAAATAATGTTAATTTTAATTTATTTAAAAAATCATATTTAACATTTTATTATTATCAATTTAACTCAACTTGTAAATTGTAACAACATACCCCACTATGAGGCAAATTGTTACAGTCCATGGGGTAAGATGTTACAATAGAAAAAAAAATTCTAAAAACTTCCCACAACATTATTTAGTGGTCACAGAAAGAACCCTTGCTTAGCTACAAAAATATTATAAACATAACACAAAATGAAATAAAATAAAAAATGAAAATCTGAACAAACCTGTTTACAAGAATGTTAAACTAGTCACTATCGGACGAGCAGTAAATACAAATATAAAAATCATCGTCTTTTCCACAAGCAATATGTGCCCACTTTTGACACACAATGCACCGAATCCATTCTTCGTTTTTGGACTTGCTAATGGAGCTAAACATACCAGACACGTCGATTCCTCATCCTCTTTCGAGCTTTCAGAATCTGATTTTTTGAAGGTGTTTTTGGTAATGACGGTCCGTTTCTTACATTTTTTAACAGTAGTTTTTACCTTGTTTCTTGATTCACCTGATATGTTTCTTTTGGTTGCCCCCACATTTTTTTTTCTTTGTCTTGCCTTTTCTTCCTCCTCCAAAGCTGATTTAATGGGAGTATCAGTCAAAACAGCGGAAGTTCTTTTCTTCCGACCCCCTTTGGATTTCCTTGGCATTGCTTTTGGATAAGGCTTCAACTCCTGGGGCGTTATATGAGTAGGTGAATCGACAGGTTCATTTATCGCCAAGTTAAAATCTGTGCTTGTAGAAGGTTGCTGTTGGGAAGGAGTTCTATGTGTTTCGGTGCCAATAGGTGCCGGATCTATGACTACTGTTGCGTTTATATTTTCTGTTATTGGCCTATTTGTTACCTCTGCAGGCAAGAATTTATCATCTTGAAAAATTTCTCTGTTGTATGGCCAAATTCCTGTCACACTAAATCCTTTTTGTATATTGAGAGGTGTAACAGCAAGAGGAAATGAATCTTTAAGAATGATAGGTATATCGTAAATGTTCATTACTTTACCGGGATTAGATCTTAACCATGCATCTGCAGCACTATTAAAATATCTTTTAAGTGGGCCAAATACCGTCCTATCAAGCGGCTGCAACTTGTGTGATGTATGTGGCGGAAAACTTAAAAGAACCACTCCATTTTCTTTGCAAAAATTCAACACCGGAATAGACAAATGAGACTCGTGATTATCTAATACCATCAAAACGGGTTTCTCTTTCCTACATCGTACAAACTGGACGAAATGTTTCATAAACAACAAAAAGTTATCACATGTCATCCATTCAGAGGAATGAGACGCACCTACACAACCAGGAGGTCCATTGGCTACCATAACATCTTTGAATTTCTTTCTCGGAAATATTAAAAATGGAGGTACAAAATTTCCAGTTGCGTTGACAGCTAATGCCAAGGTAACAAGTTGACCTCTTTCTCCAGATGTGATAGCACCTACCTGCTTAGTTCCCCTTTTTGCAATGATTTTTGTAGGCCTTTGGACAGTTGTAAGTCCAGTTTCGTCCATATTGTACACTTCTTGGAGCTCAAATTTATATTTATCATAAACTTCGCCGAGATTGTTAAAAAACTGTGACACATTATGACGATTAAACGCCGTAGCTCGACCCATACTAGTACCTTCAGGTGTCCGGACTGATAAAGTTCGATGCCTCTTCAAAAATCCATATAGCCAGTCTCTGGAAGCTATTTCATTAACCTTCCAATTTTCCGGAACAGATATTTGGTTGGCTGTTGCATATTGAAATGTAAATTTTCGCAAATCAGAAGTTGTAAGACCGTAATAAATTTTAGCAGAATGCTCAGTATATTCGGCAAGTTCCTCTTCTTTAGCATTGTTAAATATTTTTTTGGCCGTAGCGTAGCCGACTAAGTTCTTGTTACTGTTTTCAGCACCTAAGTTTGATTTTCTTTTTATATAGCGATGCAATGTCATAAAATTAACTCCATAGGGAGTAGCAGCATCCCTAATTGACAAGTGTTCTTGTAAAACCGATTGCGCCGCCCTTTCAAATTGTTCGGTTGGAATAATACCCCTTGTGGTTTTCTTGGTATACGTTCGCACCATGTTAAGCTATCTGAAAACAACCAAAACAATTTCATGATAGAAAAATTTAATAAAACCTAATCTGTGTTTCTAACATGTTTTGCGAAAATAAATGTAGGTAGGTATGCTATTCATTACAAACAAATTACTATCTACAAAATATGTCTGATCATAATATTGGATTTTTAGTGAAATCATAAATTATGGTAACCATATTGTAACCATTGTAGGTATTTCGATATATTCTTACATTAACGTGTTCGGGGCAAGTTGTTACAGTAACAACCTGGCCCCAGATTATTGTAACAACTGGCCCCACGTGTACGAAATGAGGTTAAGTCAACGTTTTTTGGTAAATATTGAGAATCAATTACTAACAATAGCATGCCAATAACAAAAAATATATACGCTTCAAAACTATATAATGCACATATTTATACTACTTACCAATTTCTCACAAATAAAAACAAAAGCCACCTGACAACGGTACAGTTTTAGACCCGAAACCACATTCTAAGCAATAACACTATGATGGATGTCTGACTTGAGTATTAATATCCGTTCACAGATGACGGGTCGGTTGACCCAACTTTCCATAAAATATCGGCAACTCATGATACTTGCTGCGTTTTAAAATAATTGTGTAACAACTTGCTTGTGTAACAACTTGCCCCCCTCTCCCCTATTCGGAATATTGCCAGCGTTACATTGATCGCATTATGTTTACTATGATCGAGCTACACTCATGGATGTACGTGGCAACTCTACAAAACCTTAAAATACACCCATGGGTGTAGTTGGCAATGAACGTGTTAAGGAAATTTTTTTAAGGAAATTATTATTTATTAAGGAAATATCAACGTTCAATAATTACTGTTTCTTTATTGCATACTTCTATTGTAACAATCAAAAATACTTCCTTTAGGAGAGCTTTTTTAAGATTTATTACATATTGGACAACTTTTACGATGCGGCTTTTTAACAATCCATCTCATTTTATATTTCATAATTTTATTGTAGTCTCTAAAGCCCATTTAAACTACAGTTACAACATTCACAAAACCATGATAGACTACTCCCATACTAATAACTAGTTAAACTTGAAAGACCTCACTTTCAAGCAAATAAATTTCATTCACTACCGAATTATTTGGGCATTAATAAGAATTATGATTTGATTTTATTACAGCAGATCCTCGAATTGCTCAAGAGGAAACAAATCAAAGCCTCACATAATTCTTTCAGAAATAAAATTATTGTGTGGGATTGTGTGAGGATGTTGTCATTGTATCCGCAATCTATTTCAGTAAGTGCTAGTTGTTCGATGGATATAATCTTCGGTATGTGTATCATTGTCATAATGGTATGTACGAGGACCGGCTTAGCAGTTGCACGAATTTAAGACTGTTTTGACTTATTGATAGACACTCAACAGCCAATGGTTCTCTCTACTGTACAGCATAACATATGAAAGTAAATTGCTCTAGTAATGAAAATATGAAATAAGCAATTTCTAAATTAAATTAAAAAATTCCATTTATAACCTTTTTTTAACAGTATTAATTACAGTAATTACTTTTGTTATTATTCATATGCACAGCACATTTAACGCTAATTTTTTTTTATTTTGCTTCAACCAGTTGGGGTTATTAGCATAAGAAAATATAAAAAGTGATAAAGACATGCATATATAAAATATTAATTACATAATAAGGTATACAATATATATATATATATATATATATATATATATATATATATATATATATATATATATATATATATATATATATATATATATATATATATATATATATATATATATATATATATATATATATATATATATATATATTGTTATGGATAAGTTTATCGATCAGAAATAGAATAAAGAGTTTTTTTTATTATTTTAATATACCGCGGGCATATAAGTTAAAATACAACCCTGTACTTATTTGTAATAGTTAGAATAAGAGAAAACATTGTTCCGTGACAGGACCCTGACGAGTTTTTCCTTGAAAGACTGAGTGAATAGTGAAAGGACAATGGAACCCGTATAATTATAGATTTAAGAATAAACTTGTAATTGTATTTTGCGGTGGGCATTTTTCGAAAGTAAATAAGAATTAGATTTAGATAACAAGAATTTGGAAACTTATTTCTGTTGAAAAAGGCAAAATTGTTAATGGTTTCTGAAAAGTAATTTGAGTGAAAGTGGTTTATTTGTTTTAAATATTATGTTGGAAATTTTCTAAATCGAAAATAAGTGGGAAAGATGAATGCTTATGATTGGTTAAAAAGGAATGATGGGGAATGAGAGAGTTGAGAAGGTTTGTCTGGGGAGATTGAAAAGATTATTATGTTACCGGCAGACCAGAAGAGAAGACGTGTTTTCGTGTAGTCAATCTGAGTACCAGTGTTTTCGTTTGTTAGTGAAAAAGGTGGAAGCTGAGAGCAGATCAAAATCGAGAAGATTAATACCTCTTTTTGAGTCTGCATAGTCCACGAGATAATATATAATTGAGAAAGAAAGGAGAATTTGTGAATAAAGAGTACCGGTCAAAAGAGGCTTGGGCTTGTGTTTTCGGAGGAGTAGTTTGCTGGTATGCGGTTTGGATCGATGCTGAGAACGGGAAAGATTTGATGGTAGCCGGACATAATCAATCAAGGAAGGAACTGTGGTTTGATCGAGAGGAGACATCATTGGTGTAAAAAAATAAAGGTCAGTCAAATAATTTGAATGAAAGAAAACTTATTTTAGAAAAAAGATATTCTAAAGATAAAATCAAATATAAGCATACGAACTAAGATTCCAAGTTTTAAAGAATTATTTTTTTGTGAATAAATTATATTTTATATGGTCAATTTTTAGTAGATATTATTATAAAACAGATCAATAGATAGTTTGTAATTAAAATTAAATTTAGAGTATAGGAGTTTGTTGGGAAAGATAATTGCCCACAAAAGTTATTTATTAATATTCATCATATTGCTTATTGAAAATAAATAATAATTTGTGTGCATATTTATGTTGTTTTAATGTTAGTTTCGTTTCCTGTTCTATCCCGATTATGAGCAACTAGGAGATACTGAACCCACTAGAAGAGATATATAAAGTAAATTGATTAAAGTAAAATTAAAAAGGCACCCTGAGAATTTTTAATAGTAATTGTATGACTCTGCATAAATTAGTGAATTAATTAAGTAAATAATTGGATTAATTAAATTAGTGTTAATTAATAATAAAACATCATAAAGCAGATCACAACAATATATATATATATATATATATATATATATATTTTAATTATTGATGTATTGTGTTAAATTTTATTAAAAAAGTTAATATATAATTAAGTTAAGTTATAGATTTTAAGAATTCCATCAAGTTAGCTACGTATTTAAATTCTTCTAGAAGTTCTTTTATTGTTTTTGGAATGTGGTTATATAGTCTTTCAACTGCGTATATTGGACAGTCAATCAAAATGTGCTTCACTGTCACTTTACATTCACAAACAAAACACACTGGTTCCTCTTCTCTCTTAAACAAGTACTCATGTGTTGTAGAAGTGTGTCCTATTCTGAGACGTGTTATTAGGACTTAATATTGTCACTTCTAGTGACAATATCCGGCCAGAAGTTCCATGGAAGAACAGAAGATTTTATTTCTGTCAATTTAGTGGTGCTTCTATTCGATTGGTTTTGCCAAACATCGGGCAATTCTGCTTTTAACCTCCTACATATAGTAATGTTTTTTTTTCTAAATTTAATATTTTTAGCTTTCAGACTTGCTTAAAGAAGTATCTGAAAAAATGTTTAAAAAAATCTTAATCCTAAAATATTGATTTTATTAATGTCCTACACAAAGGACAGGTGTAGCTTGTTGATCTTTTATATCAAAAATAATGTCCTTCTCATAGGACTCTGGTTGCCTATATTACAAGATAAGTAAAGGTAAGAAAATGAAAAAAAATTAAAGAAGTTAATATCTTTTATTTTTGAGACTACAAAAACAAGATTCATTCTTATAACCAAAAAATGTACATTCTATAAATGTTTGAAATAATACAAATATAAAATTTATGCATCTTCGTGAAAATCATTAAAACAACGTCTTGCAGTTGTAAAACATAAGAAAATTGAACATTTTTTTCAAAATATCGTTGTTTTCATGAAACAGCCATCCTATTTTTTTTACCACCGCTTACAATAATCTATATTCCCCGAGGAAAAAATAGTAGATAACATTATTACTGGTTTGTTGTCCATTCACCGTCTGAAGGCCATTTTGCCATCATCTCTGTTTTTGATTTCATAAGTACGCTTTAAAGATTTTGAAAAAAGTTTTTATGGTTGCATGAAATAATTTTTAGGGATGCGGTTCTTCATTATGGTTCCAGTTCCATAAAGTCCACGAGACAATAATTCAGTACAAAGCTTTGTAGTAGTAAAATATCGGTCGAAGTAAATATTATGCCTTGATACAAGTGATCTTACTAGATACAATACAGCTGACTCTCCTAATCCAAAACCGTCACTAGATAATTGTGGAAATGTTGAATCCCCTTGATATATAATTATATCACATACAATTTCCTTGTGGAGTGACCAGAATAAAAGCTTTTAACCCCACAGGATTTGGTTTATTGGGACAATACTGACGAATTGGACATCTACCGGAGAATGGAATAATCATTTCGTCGATACTTAATTATTCAATGGGTTCTTGAGCGTGACAACCTTCACATATCCTATCAAATAAATGCCTTATTTTCCAAATCTTATCGCGTGTTTGTTCCACATTTATATCGAAATAAAAAACTACTTTTAATGAAGTTCTGATAGCATAAAAGCGTTTACGGTTCATTGCTCCTGCAACAATAGGAATTTTCCATTTTTCCGTCCAATACTTCTATTTGTGGATACAGCAAAGTTGACATTAACATCGTAATGCCGATAAAAACTTTGACTTGCGTAAAGATAATCCCAAAACTTTTCCTTTATTTAAAATAGCGGTTCTATTAGTGGAATATACTATTTCCAAAAGAATAGTATCATCAATATATTGATAAAAAAATGCATCCCAATCCCAGGAGCCTACATCATTTAGTAAATATGCAGTTTACATATGTGATTGGGAGCCTTTCTTCGTATGTTTTAACGGGTTTATACTATTTTGTTTGCCTCTTTTTTGTTTGGTTTCAAGAGATAAAAAGTTTCCGTCAATTTCCGATACTGGTACCATATACCATCACTATGTTTAAAATTAGTATTCCCATTACTTGTTTGGGCTTCATCTTTTACTTGATTTTCTTTTTCATATTGTTTTTCTTGTTCTCTGGACGCTTCCGTCTCCTAAATTATAAATGATCACATTATAAATGGCAAGTTTTCTAGCATAAAAAAGGTCCCGCAGCTCATTTAGGCGTCGACAAAACAGATTGCAGATCAAAATAAAATGCTAATATTTTCCTATTTTTCAAAGCCCATATTTTATCTTCATCCTTTTTTTTCTCGTTGCATCTTTTCTTTCGAGGTGTTTGTGATGGGCTTCGAGGTTTAAAACCTTTTCGTCATCTGGACTACCATCATAAGTGACACAAACTTTGCAAAGTCCTTTTTTCGGCTTGTGAAATTTCATAAATGTGACACATTCGTCATTTTGCGTTACACAAATATGCCCTTAGTTATATTTATTAAAAACAAAACTATCGAATATTCCATTTTCGTCAGTTTGCAGTATATTCGATATTTTGCCCAAGAAACAAAATCACAAAATGTTCATATGCGATAGTTTAAACAGAATATTTCCCGCGTTCCTTATCAAGCTACAATTTCGATATTTTGCTACAAGGTGTATCACGTCTAATGCAAGGACAAGGCATCGAATCTGAAAAACCCGATTTTTCATATTCGATAGTTGGAAATGGTAGGGACGAAATGTCCTATACGAAGTACATAAAAAATGTTAACGTAGAGTGTTTGCCACCGTGTGCCTACATAAAGAATATAAACATTTTATCTGTTATTACTCATTATTTGTTTATTTTTTTGAAAAACTATACTGTTTACATTCCACTCCCGATTCCATGCACTTAACACCTTATTTTTGAAATAAACTTTTAGATCGCCTGTGACACTCCGACACTCTGTTTCTGATGCGTCATTGGTGATAGCGTTATGCACACTAGTATCTGCTTCTTATCAATATTCCACTGAAGTAGAGACTCGAATTTAATGTTGGCTTAACTGAGATATGTCACTTTCCGCTTCCAATGCCTCACTGTTAAGATAATTATGAATTTTTTTCCTTATGGACGTGAATTTACGTTTTATGGATCTTTCCTTTAAATGGGGATAAACTTGACTGAGCATATGGTACAAAGTTGGTAAGTCTGTGGTATATTCTTGAATTGTGGTTATAGGATCTGTTGTGTCCGTGATATTCATTAGGAGCATGTTAAGTTGATCAACGTTTAGAGGAAAAGGTAGAGGGTGATTTTCTACGAAGTTTTTAGCAGGGTCAAGCAAGAGAGGAAATGAGCATTCAGAAGTGCTTGCTGAACTAATTTTAGCTTTTTTAGATTTTGCTTGGACTTTAGGTGGTGGAAAAATGTTACATTCTTTTGAAGATGGATCTACTTCCGGTGAAATAATTTCATCAAAGTTTCTTTTTGGTTGATTAATTATGTGACTGTCCTTCTTTTTGGTTGATTAATTATGTGACTGTCCTTATTTGATGCATCTACTTTGTTCGGTATCTCCGGGATATTAGAAATAGACATTTGTTCACACTGAGAAAGGTTTGTGTCATTGGATGCTTGCAAGGATATATTTGTTGCGCTGGATACTGATGCTTCATTGTTTTGGTTGGGGTTTAGTTGAGCTAGTGGTTTGGAGTACTGTGAAGCGATGTGTCCTGGCTTCTTGCATCTAAATCAAACTAAACTGTCTTGAGAAATGAATATTCTATATGTCGTGTTGTCAAAAACAAGAGTAAATGACTCTGATAGTGTTAGATTTTGAGGGACTGATATAAATTTGTCTTCGAAAACTAAGGATGTGATTGTACTCAGGTATAGAAGCTCTTATTTTGAGGAAGGTCATGGGGGAGACAGGAACTATGCCGATCTTTTGTAACTCATTGATTAGCAAGTCATGTGGTATTGAAGGACATACGCCGGAGAGCACAAGTCATCCGCTGGTGTAACTAACATTCTTGCTCTGACAATGTCACCTTGTATTTCTATTTGACCATGATTATTCATAAAATCGTCCACTATTTGTTTATTGGATAAATACGTACATATACGATTATTAGATAATCTAGAAGAAGAGATTATATTTTTATTTTTATTTATATTTATTAAATTATATTTCCAAGTGGGAGAAGGTAGTCTTAAAGTTTGGTGTTTTCTAAGGCACTAAAGATAATTGCTTGGGACTTTAAAGGAAATTGCACTCTCGCCGCTACCGAAGAGTATGACTGTGATATGTTTATTTGATTTTGATGATCTTGTATTGTAGAACTGTTGTGTGATTCCATGTTTGAATTCTTTTCGATAAACGTTTGTGAAAAGTAAGTCCGACCCTGTACACCTTCTAAAACAGGTATATCGGTCTTTACTAAAAGCGGTTATTTGCTGGTAAAACTGGATTTGTTTATTGACAACAATAACAAATAATTGCGATTTGCTGACTTTAATGCTAATTTAACTGGATATTATATGTAAAGAGTTTGTACACTTACAGTTTACTTCAATATATCACTAAGATTCACAATTTATAACTTATATTAAACTTTGTTAATGTTAAAAATATTCGGAGCCCATATTGAATAAAACATTATAGTTATCGATGCAGAACCGAACTCCATACATTATTTTTATTTATAATATTTTCGACCGTACTGTTTTAAATATTGATTTATAGTATCAGCAATGGGTCTTAGAGTAAGATCCCAGAGCGATCAGACATAACTTATTTTCACACAGATGAAACCTTAGAGTCTCAGTAGCGTCAGAGAACAACCGAACTTTTTCTATGGTAGCGTCTTGCGTGCTTTGAATACCTGCGTATTTATGAAACTTGCTGAGTGACACCTGGGCAGGTACCAGGTGAGAAAAGTAACTAAAAATAAGAGCTATTTAACTTAAATTTACATAACTGATTTTTATACATATTTTGTAGAATATTATTTTGAAAATACTGTAATAAGTGTCAGACATTTGTCATGGACCAGAACTTTTGTCAGACGCTTTAAAGCTCCACTAAAATTAAATGAACTTTACTTACTTTTACATGTCTGATTTTCAAATATGTTATTAATGGAACTATAATAAACTTATATTTAATCAGTCAGACAAATTAAAATGACCAAACATCCCTCAAACACAAAAATTAGATAACCAGAAGTATGAGCGCGAGAGTGCTGTGCGCATGAGCCTCAGAGTAAAAAATTCAAATACATTAAGAATACTTACTGTTTTCGATCCGATTAAATATTTTTGCATCTCTATTTAAAAATCAGACATGTAAAAGTAAGTAAAGTTCATTTAATTTTAGTGGAGCTTTAAAGCGTCTGACAAAAGTTCTGGTCCATGATAAGTGTCTGACACTTATTACAGTATTTTCAAAATAATATTCTACAAAATATGTATAAAAATCAGTTATGTAAATTTAAGTTAAATAGCTCTTATTTTTAGTTACCTTTCTCACCTGGTACCTACCCAGGTGTCACTCAGCAAGTTTCATAAATACGCAGGTATTCAAAGCACACGAGAAGCTACTCAGACTCTAAGGTTTCATTTGTGTGAAAATAAGTTATGTCTGATCGCTCTGGGATCTTGGACTATCTGTAGGAAATAAAACTCTATTTGTTTTATGTCTCAATATTTCGTCACGATTTTGTAACTTCTTCAGGAGAAAACTGTAAATTTATTAGAACAATTATTATATGTAAACAAAGTGAATATTTCAATACTTACAAATATAAGAGTAAAAATTTAAATTTTTTTAACATATCTAGATAAATGACATTTTTGTTTGATTTTAATTTATTTAGGAGTTACGGTAACCGCAATATTTTATAGAGTGAATTCCCATTTTACAATTTTTAGTAAATAAGTTAAAATAAACAATTATTATGACAGTATTATCCATATTTATTAATTTACGTATAGATCAATTTACCATGTTCCTGATTCTTTCTCAATTCTTTGCTATTAACTCCATCTTTCCACTTTATAATATGGATAATACTGTCATAATAATTGTTTATTTTATGAATCCCTACATAAGATTCTTCACGTAATATTTAATACTACACATTTTAACAGTCAAACCCATCTATACAGTTTTGTCGAGTAAAAAATGAACTTAATTGGCCTACAAGTAGATTTTTTTCCACCACGCATCACTATATCTTTGAATTAAAACCTATTGGATATTATAATTAAATTACAAATAATTGAATCGCATCTAATAAATAAATCTTTATATCATCTCATTTGCGAAAACAAAAAGTGAGTATAAGGACCCCTTTCGACTAGCCCTGTGCCCACGATCCCCCATGAGAATTTCGGTGCACCTATAATTTAAACAGTAATATCAGACCGCTACCAATAACAAATTTCTGAAACCGATCAATTATAATACGTCTGTGGGTTCTGCCGGTCCAAAGTCTGACCACTACCCATCGGCTATTGTGTTATGTTCTGTTGAACCAATTTTTAAGAACTGTTATGCTATTAACCTCGCCTAACACTATCAAAGGACGTTGTCGACTTTTCGTAGGCATAAAAAATTTAAGATAAAAATCGTTCAGTCATCTGTTGCGATTGTGAATTGCAGAAATTGGGTCATACTTTATACAAGGTGTCGTAATTAAAGAATAAGTAGAGATGTTCACATTTAACTGCGATGTACAATCAGGGCCGCTTTATCCATTAGGCAATACAGAGAGTTGCCTAGGGCTGCAAATTATGAGAGGGCGGCAAAAATACTGCACAAAAAAATATTTGTATATAAAAATTAATATCGAATAACATTTAAGTACATTCATCAATGGAATAGAAGTCGGCGTTCATTTCTAGAAAACGAATCCTCCACAACAGGACAGGATATCAAATGAATATTGATTTTCCATGTTCCGTCATTAGAGAGCATTCGACTGGAGTAAACAGATCCCTAACAAGGAATCATTTTTTCAAAAAAATGTTAAACGGTGAAATGAAGTTCAGGAATTGGCTACTTTATTCTACATCGAAAAATAGTGTATTTTCCATTTCTTGTCGTCTATATATTCTTGTCGTTTGAATAAGTGGAAGAATGCTGGCGAGAGATTAAAACAACATGAATTGAAAGATAATACAAACAGCTTTTATATGATTATTGAAGGAACCGCACCCAAACTCTCCGACATTGGGAGCCAATGTAGAACAATAAAACTCAGAACTTTCGGCCTGTTAGGCTTCGTTTAGCTCAGTCTCTCAGATGTGACAGCGTCTTATCTTAGAAGTAAATCTGAAAAATGGGTTTTGCTGGGAGAAATAAACCAAGATATTAGTTACTTATACACTCGCATTCATAAAATCCGGGTCACCTTGAAAATCACCGGTATTTCATTTTTAACGAGCTTTATTGTAAATAATAATAACACAAATACAAACTAATGCATGTTTCTGAGAATTGTTGCGGTTTCCTTTGTAACAACGAATTCCAATAGTGCCGATTTCGCGGTAAAGTGCACACTTCCCAAAATGAACGCTACCTGTAACTCCGCTTGTTTGAAATGTCTCGTTTGTACTTTGACTTTCTGTTCAAATGCAACGGACAAACGTTTATTATTGCCACCATTAGTGTTTATTAGTGCCATTATTAGTGTTTATTTTTTGACAAAAATGCCTTTGACTGTTGTTCAAACGGCACAAATTGTTGCACTTGTGGAAGACGGTCACACTCAACGGCAAGTCACAAGAACTGTTGGCGTAAGCCTTTCTACGGTTCAACGAGTGCTTCAACGCTTTCAGGAGGCAAGTTTGCTAACCAGGCGACATGGCTCTGGACGAAGAAGAACGACCAAGGCACTAGATGACCGTTTCCTTGTGTTTCAGGCTTTACGAAACCGGACCTCAACTGCGGTTATGCATCAAAATCGTCTAGAGGAAGTACGAAATCGCAATTTTAGTGTTGCAACAGTCAGAAAAAAACTTCGTTCTTCTTGACTATCTTCTCGGGTAATTGCTAGAGGACCGCCACTTCGCCGGGTGCCTCGAGTTGCACGACTAGCTTTTGCTCGACAATACGCGCATTGGGGAATTAACGATTGTAGCAAAGTGTTATTCTCAGATGAATCCCGTTTCTGCCTAACTGGATCCGATGGACGTATAAGAGTTTGGAGGAGAACCGGTGAACGATTTTCACAAGTTTGCATTGCTCCAAGAATGCCATTTGGTGGAGGCTCGGTCATGGCTTGGGGAGGTATATCTTCCGACTTCCACACAGAATTACCCTTCATCGAAAATGGGTCCCTAACTGCACGAAGGTACATTACGGAGATTCCGGAAGAACATGTTATGCCCAACATGGCAGGCTCAAAGGCCCAAAAACTAGAAAAATTAACCTTGTGCTAGCAACTGCATATGTTTATAATATTTTCTTGCCATATGAAGATTGAAAAGAATTATAATACTAAATAGAAAATAACAAATTGCCAAGGATAAAATAAATATAATAATTATTAAATGAATTAGTTAAAATATATTAAAGATACTAGCTGGATATGAGACGAATTATAATGTTAAAAAACATGTGCGGAGGAGGTTATGTATGTATAAAAAATAAGTCAAATTATAAAAAGACATATAAAAAAATTGATTAAGTAGAATTGTAAATACAACCAAAAGTCCAGCAAAACAACTGGAGAAAACCAATAATATGACTATAAGCCATTTCATTCAGCGAACTCTCTGTGTTTTCTTTTTCATCATCATTATAAGTGGCTCGACAATCGGTTATGGATCTTGGCCTGCTCATACAAAAGTCGCCACTCCTGTCGATTCCTGGCAACTTCCCTCCGTCTCCTGACCCTTAGAATCTGTAGGTCTTCTTCCACATCAGCAATCGATCTCCTTCGTAGTCGTCCTCTACTGCAAGACATGTGAATTCTTTGACTTGCTCAACGGTATGGTTGTTAATTTGAATTCTCTGTTGAATTTTTCGGTAATATATATTTTCAACATATATTTGGTGTTTTCCTTGTTTACCACAAGTCCTAATTCACTTGCCGCGTCCGCAAGCCTTGTAAAACACTGTATCGTGTTTTTCATACTTCTGCTCACTATAACAATATCGTCAGCGAATGCGAGAATTTACGTCGATCTATTAAAAATAGTTCCATTTATTCAAATATTTAATTGTCTGATTGCCGTTTCCAAGGTAATATTAAAGAGGAGACACGCCAGCCCCTTGTCTTAGACCATTATTAATGTCAAAGAACGTAGAGTTTTCTTCTTCAATTCTAACGCATGAACTTACGTTTTGCATTTTTAGTTATTTCCAGTTTTTCCAGCTTAACTAACTTAGGTGGGATCCCAAAGTCCATCATTTCATTATATAATGCAGTTCTCTTCACGCTGTCATAGGCTGCTTTGAAATCGACTAAGAGATAGTGTGTATCTATGTTATATTCTGATGACTTTTCTAGAATCTGCCTATCAGCCTATCAGTTTTCTTTTTACAAAAAAATAAAAATTAAACATTTTTTAATATTTTTATCAGATGCCGCGCCATATGTGGTAAAGGTAGTACAAAATTTAAATATTTTATGCAAATATGGTATAAGTCACTTGTCTTCTACATGACATAAGCCGAGTAGCAGAAGTTCTTAGAAATAAATTTGATTTAGTCAATAAATTAATTTCAAACGTTAAAAAAGTATTTTTGAAAGCACCTTTACGTGTGAAAATCTATAAAGAAAAATTACCAAATGTAAGCTTGCCTCCACAGCCCGTATTTACAAGATGGAAAACAAAGATTAAAGCAGCAATTTTCTGATGCCATTAAAGACATTGCGTTAGATATTACAAATGACTCACAATGTGTAACTGAAAATCAAGAAATTTTAAGGAACGTACACATTGCTGAAGAACTTATGTTAATAAAAGTTAAGTTTAGTTTTTTTACCAGATCTAATAAAATCATTAGAACAAAGAAATTTCCAATTGATTCGGTTAATCTTGTTAACACTTTTATCTGCATATTGTCAAAAAATTATCGAAAATACAGCGATTAAAATTAGAAGTAAATTAGAAAAGTGATTAGAAAAACATTAGGAAAAACATTCTGTCTCCGGCTTCTGCACGCAATGTAGCTTTTCTTCGATAATTTTAAAGTGTTTGTTTGTCCTTTTGTAGTGTAGTGTGATGTACAATTATATGTTTATGACATTTTGTTCTTGTCGGATAGGCCGCAATTGACGAAATGCCCCTGTAGATGATCTAGGGATCGAAAGTACTTGGGCAAGATTAAATCAAACTGTGCTCGATATATGCCTTTTATTTGATCAAAGTTCATTTATTCGAGCATTCAACCTTATATTTATTTACATTAGTAATTGTCTCGCACATTTCTGACAGTAGGATTTTGATTGGCGGGTGAAGCGGACGATATTTTCTTTATGACAGGTCTCCATGTCGAAAGTAACCGTATGCCATCATCTCTTTTATTAAGACAATTTGGCCTTTTTTTCAATTTCTATGGCTTCTTGAATAATTCTTGGTTTATAGAAGCAAGCGGATAGAGCTATGGTTCTGGAGTTTTTAAAATCAATTTTGTGACCTGTATGAAGATGGTATTGACCTAGAGCTAAAATTGAGTCGGAATTAAGAACAAAAATGAAATTTTCATAAATCCTATTTTAGATTCTACGATTTGTTTGGCCTATATAACTCCGTGTTGTTTATTTGGAATGTTGTCTATGATTGGCCGGACAAGAGATGAAAGTTTTTGTTGGGGGTATAAATGACGAATTTATCGCCAACAGATCGTACCAGACATGTGGGTTTGAGAATTGATGTGGATAGTGCTCAGGTCTCGAAGTATTCCATAAATATATTAGCAATTACTGGAGATAGTGGAGAGCCGATTGGGCACCATTTATTTGTCTGTAGAATTGATTTTGGAAGATGAAATAGGTTTTGGACATACAATGTTTATTGAGAGATAAGTGGTCTTGTTGGATACTGTACTTAGGTTTCAGAATGTTTAGAGTTTCATCTATAGGAATGTTTGTAAAAAGTGAGACAATATCGAAACTTACTAGAATGTCTGACAGTGATATAGGGTATTGTCACACTATAATATTTTAGATTCTTAATTATAATATCCATTTGTGTGTCTTATTTTATTTGTTTTTAGGTGAAAAATTAAACGTAAATATTAATGTTTTTTAATATTTTGTTTTATTTTTGAAGTTATATTTCTATACGCGAGCTCCACGTTGGAAATTTGTATGGGAGTGAATCTGTGAAATCATTACATATGTAAGATAATGAGTAAGAGAGAGACAGAAGATATATTTTCTCTCTCTTCCTCTCTCGAATATAAAAATGTTTCTTTTGTATATGTAATTTAATATTTTATATATATATATATATATATATATATATATATATATATATATATATATATATATATTATGTATATACATATAATATAATATATATATATATACATATATATATATATATATATATATATATATATATATATATATACATATATATATATATATATATATATATATATATATATAATAAAATATTTATTAATATTATTATTTATGTAATATGTTTTGTATTATTTATTAAATGTTCATAATTATATTATAGTCTTTTGTATTTTAAAATAATAATCTCAATAAATCACTGTATGACCCAGAACTGTCAATTTTGAAATATGTTTGTGTCATGTCCTCGGTAGTATAGTAGTCAGTATCCCCGCCTGTCACGCGGGAGACCGGGGTTCGATTCTCAATCGGGGAGGACTTTTTTATTAATATTATTACATGGTAAATTAAACATATGCGTAAGTAGAAAAGTTATGTATATTATTGTCATTTTTAAATACTTATGAATATTGCATTTTAATTTGTATTGTATTATTGTATTGAATTATGTTGCACTGTATTGTAGTGTATTTTTTTATGTATATTATTGTCATTTTTAAATACTTATGAATATTGCATTTTAATTTGTATTGTATTATTATATTGAATTATGTTGCAGTGTATTGTATTGTATTTTTATATTAATAACAAAATAAACAATGAATTTTACTGCAGACTATGTGTAAAAAAATTTTTGTATTCAACTCCTTTCATACATATATGAAAATAAAAATATACATTTTCATCAAAATATTGATTCAATCCTTCAATTACTATACTCCTATTACAGGTCAAATGTTGTTTATTAATTGTTAGTAAGTTGTTATTAATTCTGTTTCTCGTTCTACTATGTCTTACCTATAGCATTACATATGTAATGATTGTGCAGATTGACTCCCAAATAAATTTGTAACGGCGAGTGCCTGCAAAGAAGTGTAACTTCTGCCGGCAGTCCCACTGGACTGCCACACCCGTTTTTTTTTTAGGTATATTTAATATGTATTTGCATAGTTCGGCAAATTTAGAAGATATAGTTGCATATTTTTAGTAAAAGTAATGCATATATATGCGCATATTTTAGAAATCTGTTATACTATATTCTGTTATAATATATTCAACTCTCTAGTTGTATGTTAAGGACTTAAAACTTACAAGTACAAAAGTATGGTCTTACCGTATGATACTGTAACAAAAATGGTTGCTGTCACCGAATTAAGGGATATAATTTGGCCCTTTACGTGTAAAAAGTAAAAATGTTTATAAACGTTGTGCATGTTTCATTTTTAATTTTAAGTGCTAGTTTCTCCAGCAAGTTTCTCAGTTCTAATAGTTCCATCCTGTAGAAATCGATGTCATAATAAAAATGCTTTAAAAGCAATTTACTTTTTATGATTTGGTAAATGAAACCCATTACATGCTTTGAACTTGTTATCCAATAGATGATACAGTTGCGATTTTTTTTATTAATTGGATTAATGGAATAGCTGTTAGGTATTTTTTTTTGTTGGGCAGTCAGTTACCCACGCGTCGCATCGATAAATCAGTTTAATTTATAAATATAATTATGGTAGTGTTAGAAATCTAAGCTAACTTCATTTCTATTGGTCGTAGAAAACTTCATTTTTTAATCTTTGTTTTACGACTTCCCCTACGCCCCTACTTTAAAGCAATAAATAAGGGGTTGAAAAACTTTTCTAACAATTATTCTTATTTCTTTTAAAATTGTAAAATTTATAAAATTTAAGAATTTTTATAAACAATTAAACCGATTGAGAGAGACAGAGAGAAAGGGAGAGAGAGAGATAGGGGGGGGGGAGAGATGGCATTAGACAAAAATCTTTTTGCCACAGAAAATTGTTATAAGGATGTTTAAATTTTTGGCTTAGAATCTTTTACAAACTTGATTAGAGTATTATATATAGATTTGTCAGAATAAGATAACAGATTGCTGATGTTAACTGGTAGGCTAATATTGACATCGATTAAACCTAAATATAGGCTCTAAGTCTATTCCATATCAAATTTCCGATATATTTATTATTACACGGATAGAAGGGAGTTTCATAAATTCTATACTATGCAGATGCTCTAAAAAGATGCAATGGTTAAGTTTAAGCCGGGTTATCAACGAAGAATGTACTTTATTATAGTTAAAATTAAAATGGGGAATATTTTTGGTAAGCATGGATGAATAGAAAACTAATGGTTTCTTGAAGTCTTTGTTATCTCTATTATTATCTCCTGATAATAGAAAAAAGATCTTTAAAGTAGTAAACATTTGTAATTTCGGATATCTCAGATGTATTTTTTGCCATACAGTCCACTAATTCGTTTTCAATTACTCAGTTGTGTCCTTTAACCCAGGGTAAAGTAACTGTTTTTTTCTTGTGAATTTTAGCTCATGTAATAATTTTTAGATATCAAGTATAATCGAGTTTTGAAATTTATCTAATGGATGGCTACGAATAGATTGTAATACTGCCTGAGAATCTCATACTATTACGATGTTCTGACAATAATTAGTGACACACCAAGGTAGTGCTTTCTGTGTAGCAGCAGTCTCGGCTGTAAAAATAGAACAAAATTCAGGAATTTGATATGTCTCAACATAATTGCTATTTGAAATAACAATGCGAAACCAGCACTTTCAACAGTTTTTGATCGATCTCTATAAATTATTGTTAAATCTTCCCTTAATTTGCTTAGTATGGATTTAAATATCAGATTATTTAAAATCGTCAAGTCTGAATAAAAATGCATTATAATGATTGGTTTGTCTTTATATATATTGTTTATAATCAGAACTTTAAGGTCTTGCTCGTGAAAAGGAAATTTTGGTAACCGTAATATATAAGATTGAAATAAATTCGTATCAGTAAAAGATTCTGCCAGAGGAGGAGAATTTTTTATTCTTTAGTAAGAATTTGTTAAATTTTCTGTCAAAAGTAAACTTATTTTGTGAACCATAGTTGTATTAAACGATCTGTATGTTATTAGACGTTTGTTTGCTAACATTTGCCTGCATATGTGCTTGGGCTTCTGCTAGAACTGCTTGGTTTGGTAAAGACATCATAGCTCCTAGACAATTTTTTATTGATTTGAATTGTATTCTGTCAAGAGTTAATAGATTTGTTGTGCATGTTGAACCGTAATGAATACAATCATAATCCAGAATGGATCGTATGTATGATTTATATTACACGCAGAAGGTTAATTCCACGCTCGCACTTTTGTTTTACATACTTTATATGGCTGGATCACAAGAGTTTTTTTATCTAGGATCATGCCTAGATTCTTATACTCTGCTGCTAAGGAGAAAATATAATCATTTATTTGACATTTGCCTGTGACTCTTTGTCTACGTCTAGTGAAACATACAATCGAAGATTTTTCTTGTGACATACTAAAACCCAATTGTTTTACCCACTTATCTATGTTACTAAAGCTAAGTTTTAGATTCAACATACAATCTTTATTGAATATATGGCTGGTATATAAACATATATCGTCTACACATTGAATTATTTTGCATCAAACTATGCAAATTTACAGTATAAACATTAATAATAAAGGACTTTTATTAATACCACACGCCACCATTTTTGAATATAATATACCCAAATCAACCACATCATATGCACCCTTTAAATCTAGAAACAAACATAGCATAAACTCGTTTTTTGAGAAACGGAGTTGAATATCCTTAACTAAATATATAACAGCATCAACCATACCTCGACCTCTACGAAGTCCATACTGTGTGCAGGGAAAAACTGAACTACTTTCAATAAAATGTTCTAATCTAAATTTTATTAACGTTTCAAAGAATTTTGTCACACATGATAATAATAATAATACAGAAATGGGTCTATAAGATGATGGATATTCTGGGTTTAAGTTAAATTTGAGTAAAGGACATATAATAGTATTTTTTAAAGTATTGCAATATTCTTGTTTCAACCAACCACTATTAAAGATTTGTAAGAGAACATGAGAAGAGTAAAAGGTTTTGACGTGGAATCTATACTAGAAGTCTGTCTAGAATTCCTGTATATCTTGTACCTACTTACGAGGCAAATAAAGGTGCAAGATGTGTATGCACGAGGCTTGTTAACCGTTCCCACAACGAGCAAACGAAGTTTGTGAGTTCCTGAAGCATTTGCACAAGGCATAAAGGTGATTCTTTCTTTCATAATTTTTCAACCAGAAGCGTTCTTTTCTTGAGATGGTACCAATTTATATATATATATATATATATATATATATATATATATATATATATATATATATATATATATATATATATATATATATATACAATATCATATAATAAATTAATAATTGTACAAAATCAGTTTAAAGTAGAAACATTATTATAAAGTAATATTACTTTCGATACACCAAATATAAATTACGATATAAAGCCAAATCATTTATTTTTTTGCGTCGGTTAATAAATCCAAAGAAACCCATTTTTAATTATAATGCCACACAGACATCAAATTATTAATTAAACAAACAGTTGCTGTTTCTTTAATTTATATCAAAGTGCAACATTATTCGCTCATCTCGGACGGTTTAAAAAAATGAAACTGCATTTTTTCTCAACGCAAACATTCACTCTCCCAGTCTCACCTAATTAGTTAAATGTTTAATAACGCAAGCGGGCTGAATCGGCCGCAACTTGATAGGTTTCATCTCATTCCGCTAAAATTTGGCAGAAGCGGATATGAGATTGTATCTTTGGTTCATTTATGGGATCTTTGTGTGTGACTACCGAAATTCACTGGGAGGTTTCGTAGAAGAGCATAATACCCTCTATGCCAGTTAATTGGCAACAGATTGTACAGTTAATGGATCTAATGTTTAGGATGCATGCTCGGGATTTCATTTAAAGGGCATTGCCTTTATCCGAAATATCTGTCTCATAGTCTGGTCGGAACATTTTTCATATATTATTGAGTTTTCTGCACTTTATATATAGGTTTACAAGTAAAGCTATATTATGTACAATTATCCCTTACTACTGTCGATGCTTAATTATTTACAATTTTATAGAATTTACCTTTTAGTTTCATTGGTTTTTACTATAACACAATAAACAAGTAGTTAGAACTAGTCACATAATGAGGTCACATGACCCTTAATGAGGTCAAATGACACTTAATGAGGTCAGATGACCCTTAAATTACACAATTTGAGTAACTAATATTATAACTAATGATAAAGGTTGACAAAAGAGACACTAGGTCGATGATAAAGGATTACATTCTAGGTAAATGATAAAGGATTACAGAGGTAACAGAGCTTTTTTAAATCATCATTATTTTTTTCTGATATAACCTATGTCGTATCATCTGCGAATTGTATGGATTTGTACGGAGATATGAAGTTAGGCAAATTGTTGCTATAAATAATAAACAAAAGAGGTCCTAAGACCGAACCTTGTGGGACTCCATGGTTTACGGATAGAAAATCTGAGAGATGACCTTTAGACACTACTGCCTGGTGTCAGCCACATAGATAAGAAGTTATACGTTTAAAAGGGATACCTCTGATTCTATAGTAATTTAATGTGTGGAGCAAAATGCCGTGTAAAACGCAGTCAAAAGCCTTCGACAAGTAACAAATAAAAATTGTTTTGCGATTGCAGCGTTCAAGCCCCTCAATCACCTTCTCTAGGTTTATTATTGGAATTACTAATAAAATCATGGTAAGCTGACTTTTTAGCAATTTTTAATTGCCAATTATATTTAAATTTTTTTCGTTTATATACCTTGAACAAATCCAGGATCCCTAGTGGCATCTGCAATGTATTTAAAAAGAGAAAGATTAGATCTCTATTAAACCATAGCCCTGGTGTTTTTTCAGTAGTTTGTTGTACTTTTTTAGTGGAAAATGCTTTAATATTAAATTGTTATAAATTTAAATAAAAACGACTGTCAAAAAATCAGAATCATTATAAATATTATAGAAAAAGTCCATCTTTGTACTACCTAGCGGACGTTTAAGCTTCTGTAAATCAGAAGAAGTAATAAACCATTGCAATGTTTGATTAGTGTCAACAACTTTATGTTCAGACTCAATAAATAAAAATTGAGCTCGATAGTCAGAAAAACAAGGTTTAACTACGCCTACTCTGTAGACATTTTCAGAAAAATTTTGTCATAATGTTGTCGATGCAACTACTGTACTGGGATGTGATTCTAGTATAATCGTTTATGGTTACTTTTAGACCAAAAGATGTTAATAGATTTTAAATATCAAAAGAAGGGTCAGATTCAATTTTAAAATGTATATTAAAATTACCAAGTATGATCAATTTCTTTGCTTTACTAAGCAAGGACGTTATGGCATTCTCAAAAATCACAAAAAACAAGTCAAAGTCACCCTTACTCGATCTGTATACAGTTAAAATATTGGTTTTATTGAATATACATAAATTGCACAAAACTCTACATTACACAAACTTTGCTCTACATTATATTCATTTAGATTAAGAGAAGAATACATAAGATTTTCTTTTACATAAATTGCAACTCCACCTTGTTTTTTTTACCCTACAAAAGAAATTATCTCATAAAAAGCCAAAAATGTTAATTAATTATAAATTTTCTTCACTTTGCCAGTGCTCCGAAAAACATATGTCGTCATATAAATTTTGATCCGCAGGAAAAGCATTGATCATGTCGACTTTATTTGAAATACACCGTAAATTAACATGAAACATGCTTACTATACCTTGTTGAATTAGTTTATTTTGATAAAAAATTGTAGTTATCTATATAGTTACATTTATTTTGCTAGGCACTGTTCCTCTTCTTAAGTACTTCTTATTTAATTCTTTTATTAATTTGCTTATATGCTTATACTCCTCTACTGTTCGTTCTTATCTGGAGGAGCTGAGTGCTATTAAGAACCCCTTACTCATTCGTTAAAAATCAGTGGGCACTTCTTAGAGTTTTAACACGATCTGTACATCGGTAACCCATCTCGCCTCCAAGACCCTTTACTAGCATTTAACCACCATAAATAGCCAAATAAAAAGTATATAGAGGAGGGAATGAGTTACGGGTACGATCAAAATTTCAGATTCGATTCTATTTAGTACATTCAATTTATCTTTCTAACATAATTAATGATTCCTTATGTTCATTTTTTGTTGACACCGAAAAAACCTAGTGGAACTGTTAACGCATCCTAATTGAGTTAACACATGGATCTTAAGGAGCAAAAAATGAACTGTAAATGAGTGTCCGCCAATATATTAATATTAATAACAGGAAGGGAGCTACATTGATCATAAGACTTAAAGATAAAAGTCAATATGTTAAACAGATTATTAGTAACCAAAAAAAATGGACACTGACTAGATACATTGAAAAAAAAACGGGAGAAAATTGACAAAAAAGCAACAGAAGGGATATTTTAACATAATAAGATTTAGGAAATTTACAACGCCAATCGTGAGAATTGGAATTTGGAAGCAAAATAAAGGCACGTGTAAAGTTATTTGCATCAGGTGTGTATTCGTGAAATATCTGGGATACTCTTTTAAAAATAAGAATAAAAAAATCTGTGATAATATTTAATTTTTTGTACAATGTTTTTTTTTATTCGTTTTTTGTTAGTATTCGTTTTCTCAAAAGACTAGTAATGTTCCCAAAACATATTCAATACATTTGACAGCTTAGATGAAAACTTGCCTCGTAGTGTCAATTCCTGCATAATAAAATAAAAATAACTATCAAGTTAGGACTACAAATCCTGTTGTAGTTACAAGAAATTGATGATATCACACCCACAACTTTGATTCATCATTGCGTCTTATTGATTATTATTTTAATAACATACTCTATCATTAGTTTTTGTAATTCTTGAAATTGTTCAATTGTTATCACTTTTTAATTAAAAATGGTTATTGATAACTATTTAAGGAAGGACAGGCAAATTATTTTTAAAGAAATTGTTACGTAGATTATGAATATATATATATATATATATATATATATATATATATATATATATATATATATATATATATATGGCAATATAATAATTGTCAAAAATAAAAACTGTAAGTTGGCATTCATGACATTGAGGCGCTTATTTGTAATTTTATTGGTCGCTATTCTAACTTATTTATAATTCATCATTCAATTGTTTTCTGTTTAAATAAGTTTTTCAAAATTATATTTCAAAAATGTAAGAGAAACATTTATTAGACAAACTAATTTTTTAAAATAGTGTTTTTTAAATATGTGTAGCAGCATAATTTTATTAAATAAACTAATTTTATTTGGTGAGGACCTTTTTGCAATTATTAGTTCCACTTTTTATAAGATATTTTGTATTTTTTAACTTCTGATTTACTTAAAAATAAAAACCTGGTCCGACTCTAATTTACTCTCTTCTAACGTGGATAAGACAGTAGCATTATCTTATAAAGGAGCTCTTCAACCCTTGCTTCTTAATAAAAGCCAGATCAGTATCGTTGATTCTGGAAAATTTCTTAATATTTTTATAGACAGCAATCTTAAATGGTCCCTTCTTATCAATTTGTTAAGTAAGAAACTAACCTCAGCTTGCTATGCAACAAGATCTTTTTTGAAGGAAATAAATTAAGCATCTTCCAAAATAACATATTTTTTTTGTTCGAGTCTTATCTTCGATATGCTCTTCATTTTTTGGGTTTTAGTACAGCTGCCTAATCTGATGTTATTTTTAAATTACAAAAAAAGAGCAATACGATATCTTGTTGGCCTCAGTAGAAGCAACACATTGCAGAAGCTACTTCAAAAATCACGGGATTTTAACTATTCCCTCTTTAAATATATTAGAAACACATACATGTATTCTCCAGTAAGAAATAATCATGACTACTCTACCAGAAACTAAACCTTCGATGTGCATTTACCTATCCCGTCCACTGAGTTAGTAAAGAAATTTATATTATATTCGACAAAAAAATTATACAACCATCTCCCTCTGCAACTTAAATCTACAATTTCTTTTCAAAAGTTTCGTAAGTAGACAAAAGCCTATCTATCTGAAAGACGATATTATTCAGTGGAAGAGTTTCTTCACGAATAACTAAGAAATTACAGTACGTTTAGGTACAAGCAACAAAGTATTATCTACGCCTGAGAATGCTTCGATGTTACGTGTTCTCTACTATTCTTTATGGCTTGGAAGCGTGAACACTAAAACAAGTCCATCTGAATAAGTTGGTGGCCTTTGAATTTTGGTGTTACAGAAGAATCCTACGAATATCATGGATTCAAAGAATATCAAACGTGGAAGTAACTAGAGTGATAGGAAATGGGGCGGAAATAATATTAACTATCAAAAGACGAAAACTTGAGTACTTAGGACATGTGATGAGAGGGCATGAGAGGGTTTTAATACGCATTATTACAACTTACTATGCAAGGAAAAATCCAAGGAAAGCGAAATGTGGGAAGACGAAGACTATCCTAGCTTAACAACTTAAGGGAATGGTTTGAATGCAGTAGTGCAGAACTTTTTAGAACGGCAGTCAACAGAATCCGCATAGCCTGATGATTTCCAACCTTCGATAGAAGATGGAACTTAAAGTAGAAGAAGAACAAAGTTTATATATATATATATATATATATATATATATATATATATATATATATATATATATATATTTGGGTATCACATGCAGCAGCTTAAACTTATTTTACGTAAGGTTTTATTATGCAATTTGCAATTTATTGAAATTTTGCAATGGATTGTATATTTTATTTTGTGATATTGACGATTTATGTAATTTCAGTTAATTTTAAATTGGTATTTTTCTGACTTTTTGTAAGCTTTGTCCATAAAATTGTACAGTTTTTAGTGACAATAAATATATTTCTATTGTAAGATACTACTCCCTGTATATTTATTAATTATTCTCTGTCTTTTTTTGCAAGTAGTGATATACTTGTTTTTTTTTTTTTTAAATTCTATTTTCCTTGCCTTATTAGACTAGTATAAATAATACCCTAACCCTATAGGTATAAATGTGAATACAAACAATATAAATAAAAGTTTCTACAAACCAACTCAACTTCAGACTATTCATCCTCACTTCAACATGATTTTACTACCACTAATGTTTCCATAAAGTTGTCATCAGTTTCTTCAAATAAATCATAATAAAACACTAAAATAAATAACTTTCATCGTAAATATATCATATTTTTAATATTGACAAAATCAGTTTTCCTTTATTCTATCGCAGTTATCTAACATCGGTTTTCCTGCTTATTTCTTTAGAGGTTTTAGACAAGGGATAATAGTTTGTAAAATAATTGCCTTTTGTTTTTAATCCTCTTTCAAAACACAATTCCCAGACTTCATCAACTGTATCCGAAGATTCCAATTGAAACATTCTCCAGTAGCGTTACGCAAGAAGAATTTGTGCAATATTGACTAGGAAAATAAAATTTTTCGAAATTTAATCAGGGGAACAATTAATATTTATTAACATTAAACGCTAACATAAAATCTAATTAAACATAGTAATCCTAATAATATTTTCAATAAGAGAGGTTTTCAGTCGAGCTAGATAAACCTTATTTTTCAAAAGTTTTAGTGTTTATCACTCAGTTTTTCCAGACTTTTCGGATGTATGTACTCCGAAAGTTGTTTCAATTGCCGAATTGTGGACCTCTAAAGTTATCCTCATCAATGCCACTTTTGGCTATGTCATCTTTTTATACTATTCTCGATGTGTCTGTTTCTTTTATTGGAACTCCGTCATCAGATTTTTGGTCCTTCTATCGTAATCTCTTTTAACTAATGTGTCCTTTTTTTGTTTCAATACTAGGTAGGGAGTCTGCAGCCAGGCGTTAGAGTAAACATCTTGGTAGTGTTGGGTTCCTAACCGAATTGAGACTAAGTCGGCCAGTTTAGCATTCCGCGGACCTTGCTACCCTTCCACACAACGAGACAACCGGTACCAACTAAACCCCACCTCTCTCATACCGAGAAACCAGACGAGAGGGTTCTTTTTGGATATTTCATGGTCTCGATGCCTACTTTTGCCACTTTACTCGCATATGTTCTTCCACTCCTATTCTATCCATTCGCCTCAAATTCTTATTTACACAACACAGTGATTAGAAGCCTCCAGCGAGTTCGTTATTGTTTAGTCCCTTCACTCCCTTGTCTCATTTAGTCATTTGTCGTCCAATTATCCTTTGTTTTTCCTCCTTCTTCGACAGCACCATCGCTATATATATGTAGACCACCTTTTACCCGACAACATTCTCTCCATCATTTGTTTGTTTTTTGCACCCATCTAACACATTTCAGCATTTTATGTATCACAGTGTTTTAAACATCGCCGTAAAGGCATTCGGCGGATTTAGCCCCCTGAACCTCTAAACGTAAGCACGCAAACAACCGTGACCTAGAAATATTTGCGTTACACGCCTGTGCCCCAGGGTATCCAGCTTCCTACCCCGCTCGTCAAACCTCTCAATTCCTTTAATATTCCGACACGTACACCCAAACAGCCGTTCTCTTTCACGCCACATAATAAGCAGAGGAACACAACCAGTAATCATCCACAGGATCGAAGCTGACACCGTCCTGTAAGCACATTTACGCAGCAAATTAATTCTATTCACGCGCACCACAAGCCTCTTGTAAGCTGGTATTTTATAGGCTTACGCTAGACTGGGGCCGCGTAAAGAACAATTGAGTGCACACTATAAAGAGCTCTCTTGATTTTAAATTTGGGTTCTCTAATATTGAGCATTATCCTCCTCAGCGCAGATGCTCTCTGAGTAGGACTGCGGGCAAATGTTCAACCCAGGTTTCGTAAGCATTTCTGATTAAGTATCCTGTCAAGCTGCTAAGCTTTTAAGGTATTTCCTACATTATGTTTTTTCTCTTGTCGTAAATCCACCGATTTGTTCTCCTCGGTCGGTGTATTCCTCTGAAATTAGCGGCTGGGTATACTCTAGGTCAAACCATAAGGATAGAAATAATTTTTTGAAAAATATTAATGACTATTTTTGTGAAAATTTCGAACAGCATATTATTATAAAGACTAGTTTTCACGAGTGGCTTTTATTTTATATAAATTTAGCTATACTAAATTCTACATTTAATCAACTTTTATGACATATTCAGAACGTGAAACCTAACATAATATTTATGACCGTAATATACATAAGACTAGTGATTTTAACCGTCGCCGTGCGACGGGAGATCCAATCAATTGCCATCTCTAAAGTCACTTACGAAAGTTTAAAATTATTTTGCTTACTAAATCTTACCTTAAATTACAGTCATTGGTGCCATTTTTGGTAATTTTGCAAAAAAATCAATTACTGAAGTAGTAAAATTTCTTACTAAGGATATTTGAATCATTAATTTGTAGATGAATTTACAATAAATTAACCGTATTCGTTTCAAACAAAATATGATTGATTAAGGCTTAGTAGGTTGAAATGTTCGTTGGTAGTTCAGATTTCTCTCCTAGGCGGTGCTAGGAGTTATTGTCCGGACAAACTATGTTTCCTCTTTATCGTCCTCGCCTTTAATTAGATTAGACACTCTCTTTATAAATTAGATCGCAGCAATTATGGACTATATAATAGAAATACAGCTATATAACAGCATTTTTAAAGAAGTTTTACTTCATAGGTGCGAAACCTGGCAACTCACTAAGAGAACGAAACAAGACCTCCTTATCCTGAAATAGATTTTTGGTGAAGATCGAAAAAAAAACGGGTTAGACCAAAAACAACATGCCTTAATGTAGTCCAAAAGTAAATGTCAGAGGGATATCTACGACCAAGAGACTCATCGATAGACGTGAATGAAGACTGGGAACGGGAAGGAGCAGATCGCTATAAACCGGACATTAACTGTAGCAATCATAGAAGAGAACGAGTGTACATACCGGTCTCACAAAATTACTGAATCTTTTTCTGTTGCTCATTTAGATATTCTGGTATCTAAGATTGCGCTTTTTAAAAACTTTTTTAAGGAAATATTTTTTTAAATTCGATTATTCACCTAGAATACGCATATGGTCCAGTTCTAAAAAGTATAAGCATACTATTCTAAAAAGTGACATAACTTTAAGTAAAGAATGGAACTTTTTTAAACCTTGGAAACCTTAGCTTAATTTGTGACTTCAATATTGACAATATCCTCATATTGTCTTCCACGAATTCTATTGGATGTAAGTGTTTGGGTTTATTCGTTATTCTTATTCCGTTTGGTTTTGATACATTAACTTTAAAAGCAGTATAATACAAGGGATACAGAAATAGTATATGATAGTATACACTAGTTGGATTGTAGCAACATAAGTCATTCCCACACCTTCAGAAATCCACCCCGCCGATACCACTGCCCTAATAGGATTGTGTACTTAACAATCCCATTCATGAAGACACACTTTCTTGTCGATGTCACCCTCGCATGTTGATATTTGCTGGCAGTACGACGACCCCTTCTTATAGTATTTATCTTGTCGGAAAATGTCATCTGGAAAATAAATCAACTCAGACTTTTCTTGGGAAATCAACGTAACGTTTTGGCGAAGGGGAATTGAGTCCTGTCGATACAAATTCCGACAACTACATCATGTTCTCGGTGAGATGGAACTTGAGGGGTATGCTCAAATCTGTTGTTGACATTTTTGTAAATTCATAGTAGGGGCATAACGAGAATTTTAACCTTTATGGAGTTTAAAAGGCGACGAGATAAATTTTATGTGACAGAATTAGATTAAAATTATTAATTACTTTTGTAAGTATCAAAATTATTAGATTAAATTTCTTTTGTAGCATTCTGTATTTAATAGAAATTTAATCAGGTCCTAGTGGATTTAAGGAGCAAAGACTTAGCTAAAACTATTTAATTTAGTAACAATTTTGTTAGAACTATATGCTGTTCCTGAGCATGGGATATCCTCGGCTTTAATTTTGTGAAGAATTTAGTGAAATCATAAATACAACCAACAGCGATTGTCCAATACGTGTTTTTCCGACAAATGTACTTTTATGTTAAATGGTGAAGTTATTAGACATAATTGTCATTATTGAAGTAACAGTAATCCTCAGTTATTGGATCATTATTTTTTGAGGGCATGAATTTTTCATGAAAATTAGTCCCTCTCCCAATACAAATTGACATTTTTTTTTTAAATTTTTGACATTTTGAAAAACTTCTGGTTTCTGAGTTTCTGGGTGGGGGGTCAATTTTTTTTTGGAACACACCGTATAGAACTAAATAAGTTTTTATGAAATTTAAGATTGTCAGGAAAAAGTATCTCAAATAAAATCGGAGAAGATCAGGCGGGATTCACGGCAGGAAGATCTTGCATAGACCACATTTATACACTCCAACAATTAATTGAAAAAAAAATGGCAAAAAATAGACCAGTATACATGACATTCATAGATTTCAAAAAGGTATATTAAACGGTCCCCAGAAAACAACTATGGAACACGACGAAGGAAATCGGAATAACTCAGAGGTTAATAGAAGCCGTAAAAAACATTTACAACAACAACAAGGTAAGAGTTAAAACCGGCAATAAATACTCCAACGAATTTAAGACCACAAAAAGCATTACAGGGATGCTCTACATCTCCGACACTGTTCAAGATATTCCTCGAACAAATATTAAAACCATGGAAAAGGAAATGTGAAGGGATGGGAATACCAATCCGGGACAACTTCTTGTACACATTAAGCTTTGCAGATGACCAAGTGGTAACGGCTCAAGATGAAGAAGATCTGTGCTATATGCTCCGAAAATTAGAAAAGGAATACACAAAAAATGGACTGGAAATAAATCTAGAAAAGACCGAATATTTAACAACAGAGCAAGAACCAGTAAGAAACTTGGAAATAGACGATAATAGGGAAATTAACGGCACTGACAAATTCAAATATTTAGGATTCATACTCTCAAAAAATGGAACCACCGAGCAAGACAAGAACATGTATTAAACAAATGAACGGGGTACTGTGGGATAGACATATTACCAGAAATACAAAGAAGAGAATTTATAACACCTTGGTACGCAGTATAATGACCTATGGAGCAGAGAATTGGGTAATAAATAAACGAAACAGATCCAAAATCACAGCAACTGAAATGGAGTTCATGAGAAGAAGCTGCAGAGTGACAAAAATGGATCGCATCAGAAATGAGGAGATAAAACGAAGAATGGCAGTAGAACAAGACATACTCAGCTACATCGAAGAAAAACGTTTAATTTGGTATGGACATGTGAGAAGAACAGATCATACAAGGTGGATAGCAAAGATTTTGGATTGGAGCCCAATAGGAAGGAGGAAAAGAGGTAGACCCCGAAGATCATGGAGGGATGAAGTGGGCGAGGCCATGGAAAGACGAGACCTTAGAGATAGAGAATGGCAGAACAGAAAGGACTGGAGACGTTGGCTGAAAGAAGGAAGGCGGCGACAGCTGTAAAAATCCTTGTATAGATAGATAGATAGGAAAAAGTACTATTAGTTAAATACCAATGATGTTGGTATTTCGAAAGTTTTTCGAAAAACTGGCAATTTTAAACAGCTGTATCTTCGAATCTACTAAATGGGCTATAATTTACCAATGCTAGTATAACAGGTATTTAAAAATCCTTTAATCTATCTGTTTCTTTAATTTTTTTCCTTGTTTGGTTAAATTTTGATAATTAATATAAAATCATAAAATTTTGTAAGTTTTCTTTTCAATCTCCTTGACCTATAAACTAAAACTTATGTTTTGCGGTTTTGTTAATTATTTCATTACAAAGTTGACATTATAGACATAAAAAAATAAATTTTGTGAGTTAAAATCGGTCCATTGGTCTCAGAGATATAGCTCTTCAAATATAGGGTAAAAAGAGCTGTTTTTAGAGGAATATATCTCAGGCTCAGGAGCACATATAGGGCTAAAAAAATAGATACATACTTTATATACATACTTTACAATATATATATATATATATATATATATATATATATATATATATATATATATACTTTATTTAAAATATAAAGGCGTTTTCTTCTGTGTTATTCTAAAAAAATCTAATTTACATCTTTTATAGTTTCAAATTATCACCTTTGGTGGGATTACATTCTACAAAACATTTAAACGCCAATAAACGATTGATTATAATAAATCATCGAAATATAATAATTACAAACCATTTGAAAACCGCAAAAGCGAATTATTATTTCCAATTATCAAATAACTCAAGTTTGCGTTGTGTAAAGGATGAGTCAGAATCAATTTTTTTATGTATTGTATGTAAAAGTTCTGATTGAATTTTAACCTTGTGAAGGACGTCCGTTAATTTATACAAAAATAGTCTTATTGATTAGATTTTGATAAAGAAATTGTGGTGTCTTACTAAAATGATTGCTTCCTGAATGCGAAGGAATGTAAAAATCTCAAGGAAAGTTTGATAAATTGAAATTTACACACACATAATTACTAGACAAACCAAACAAATTGTAAAAAGTTATATTTCTTATAAAAATGGTATTTTGTTTAAAAAATAAATGTGCATTATATTATAACCAGAGATTCAATTTATAGGCAACAAAAATTGAAGAAAAAGACTCCGATACTTATAGGCAAAGATATTTATTTATTTTGACGTGACAACGTCTTAAATTAGGTTGTGGCTCGGAGTCACTCATGAAAAAGTGTAACGCCCGCTCACGTCTGTTACGATGAGTCACCGAACGAGAGAGAGGCCCGCCGGACCGGCGAATGCCTTGCGTCTCTCTCCCACTCAAACATGATCGGTCCGCTGGTGCGATGCTATTTCTCCTATCATCGTCCTATCCTCAACAAAATCACTCAAATAGAAATTAGTTAAGTTTAAGTTTACATGTACAATGTTTTAGTAAACAAAATATATTTCTATAGTTAAAATTTGTGCAATTCTTATTTTCATTCAATTCCTTGTTCCTATTGTGCAATTTAATAATATTCATATCAATAAATATTCTACCGAGAAAAAGACGTTGTCACGTAAAATCTTCGCCCGTAAAACCGACTTTACAGGCAACCGATTTTTCTCTTAAAAATAAATAATTTTTTTTTATCATTTTATATGTATTTGTTTATAAATAACAAAACATGAGAAAAATATTTAGAACTGACATAAAAATATTCACATGAATCTCAATTTACTATTTTTAAATTACAAAACTTTTTTTTTATTAGAAATAGATGTCGCATCCACCAAAAGGTTATTAGCGACGGACCAAAATATAAATAACCAAGTTAAACACCTACAGATTATACAAAATGTTTATGGATCTGAGATAAATCACTATATTGTCACAGGAACAGTTTTGACCTAGAGCCTGTGGTAGAGCATTTGGGATCTTGTAGCGCTGTCTTTCTTGGTCATATTTACTACAAATTGTTAAAAAGTGTTCGACTGTTAATCGGACGTTACACTGATCACATAGAGGTGGATTTTTCTTTGTGAAAGGGTAGGAGTGCGTTAAACTGGTATGTCCTAGATGTAAACGCGCAACCGCAATTTGTTCTCGTCTATGGGGCGACGATGGAAACCACTGAGACACATTATTTTTGATTTTATTTAAATTGGAATTAGTTTGAGACCACTCATTTCGCCACAAACACAACACTTTTTAAAATAAGCTTTTAAGTCACTGGAAACACACTTGTCTATCGGCTCCGACAAATCACTTAAAATTACCTCTCGTGCAATCCTGTCAGCTTCTTCACTTCCTGTTATTCCGACGTGAAAGATATTTATTAAAATAAGCTTTTCTTAATATATCTCAACATATAGGCAAATAAATTATGTAGTGCAGTTTCTTATCAGATGTCCATAATTTACAGTAAGCGTTTGAATCACAGAAATCTTCCTTCTTTTTGAAGAAGTTTCAGGGGCTTCTCACACATGCATTTAACGATCTTTCTCTTTAGTGAATTGTTGAGTTTTTGGCGGTTTAGCGTTTCCTGCAGCTGCTGCTCTCATAATTGTGCTCACCACCAAAGTCAAGCACTGTGTACGGTGAAGAAATTTCCGTTTTCACGTACGACTTACATCCACAGTGTGCACACAGCCATCGCTTTAATTCTCCCGATAATAACTTGTGAAAATTATATTAAGAACTATTCACCACTAGCATCTTTTTTTTTCGTTTCTCTTAACATTTTCGTAGCTTGCATCTTCGACGACGATAGAATGAGGTACAAGCAAGGCACAAAACTATCAGTAAACTAGGTTAAAATAAAAAAACTCAAAAATCGAAGTAGAACACTTCTGTTGTAAGTGGTATACTTAATTAAAATTAAATTTAAAAATCCAAATGGATACTGAAATGGATAATGGAAATAGAGGACCAAGAATACAAGCAAGTATGGAGAGATTACTACAGAGAGCTCTTGACGGAGGAAACAACAGAACAAGAAATGCATAACGAGGAGAAAACGGTGCACGAAGAAGAAGCAGATGAAGTAGATGAAGTAGACATAGAAATTTCAAAAGAACCAACATTAGAGGAATTGGATGAAGTAATACAGAGAAGCAAAAATGGAAAAGCTCCTGGTAAAGATGAAATTAATATGGAACTAATAAAATACGGAGGAAGGGAACTAAGAGGAAAAATACTGGCACTATTGAAAAATATATGGAAAGAAGAGAAAATGCCAGGGGACTGGGAGGTAGGGCAGATCATAACAGTACATAAAAAGGGAGACCAACATCTCTGTGAAAATTATAGAGGAATAACGTTACTAAATACAACATATAAAATATTGACATCAATAATAAACAAGAGGTTATCAAAGATCACAAAGTAGACAGTAGGACAGTACCAATGTGGATTCACAGAAGGAAGATCTACAATAGATGCAATACACACAATGAAACAAATAATGGAAAAAGCAAACGAGTATAAATTAGAATTGGAAATGTTATTTATATACTTCAAACAGGCATTTGATTCAATTAAAAGGAACGGATTAATGATAGCACTTAAAAAATTAAAAATTCCACATAAACTCAGAAAATTATTAGAAATGGCAATGAGAACTACAAAAATAGGCATAAAGACAGAAAGAGGAGAGACAGAGGAATTTAGTATAAATAAAGGGATGAAACAAGGAGATGCCTTATCAACAACGCTATTTAATCTAGCATTAGAATATGTACTACGAAATATAAACAAAGGAAATCTTAGAACAAGAGGTGGTCAAATAATTCCATATGCAGACGATATTGCTATTATTGCAAAGTACAGAAAAATAATGAAAGAAACGCTAGAATAAATAAGAGAGAAAGGAGAGGTAATGGGGCTAAGATTAAATCAAGAAAAGACAAAAATATTAAGATTACGGAAAAAACTAATGAAAGAAAAAATCAAAATAGGAAGTTCTGAGTTTGAAGAAGTAGAATACTTCAAATACCTAGGAGTTACAATAAGTAAATCCAGAGAAAGGAAATCCGAAATAAAAGAAAAAATATTAGCAGAGAATAAAGCTTATTTTGCAAACAAAAGATTACTTAAAAGCAAAACACTGACTAAAAAAAGTAAGATGAGCATTTATAACACCATAATTAGGCCAATATTATTATATGCAGGAAAAAGAATGACGATGGTTAAAAAAGATGAAGAAAACTTAAGAATAGCAGAGAGAAAGACTATGAGAACCATACTAGGACCAATCAGAACAGAGCAAAATGAATATAGAAGCAGAATAAATGCAGAAATTAAGGAAGAACTTAAGGAAGACGTCGTAACTAAAATAAAGCAATGCAGAGTTAGATTGTTAGGTCACATTTGGCGAGCAGGCGATGAGGCAGTGGCATACGCAATGATAGAATGGAATCCAGGAGGAAGAAAATGAAGGAGAAGACCGAGATCAAAGTGGCTGCAAGAAGTTGAAGAAGACCTCCAAAGGGCAGCAGTCAGAGAATGGAGAGGAATAACTAGAGACAGGAAAAAATGAAGAGATATTGTCAAGAAGATAAGATAAACAAAAAATACTGATCCACTTAAGAAATAGGATCTAGAAAGCATTCGCGGTTTAACTTACACTGGAGTGTATAACCATTATATATATATATATATATATATATATATATATATATATATTATTACTATGGATGAGATTTAGGTCTATTACCATGACCTTGAATCAAAACAAGAGGCTAAAGAGTAATGTATACCTGGTTCTTCGGTTCCGAAACGAGTTTTTGTCCATAATTTTGTTTGTAAATTACTTGCAAGTTGGTAAACCAAAAAATTCTAACTATTATTGTAACCTTTAAGACCAGCTGAACAAAAAAATTCATTTTCAAAAAAAGACCCGGTTTGCAGAAAAAAAAAATCCTTTTTACGAGGACACTACATCGTGCCATATGACCATTTTAACAATGGCTCTAATTCATGAATTAAACTTTAAATTGTTAAAAAATCCATCGTTTTCACCAGATAAGACCAATAGCGACTTACATCTGTTTAAATTCCTAAAAAATATTTATGCGTGGAAAGCGTTTTTATCAAATGATGAGGTTATAACAGCTGTAGAATCGTATTTTTCAGCCCCTTCAGATTCTTTCTTCAGGACAACTTCCCAACAAGTGTATTGATGTTTAATTAGACTATACTGAAAAATAAAGTATATTTGAAACCAATAAATTCTGTTTTTCTTATCGAACCTCAAAACTCATTCAAGAGTCTATTATTAACATTACTTTAATTTGACTAGTTTGTCTTATTTCATCGTCAATCTTATAGCACTAGTTTACTATAATTAAATATAATAAAACAGTAAAATTTTATATCCTAAATTGCCAAATTTCTTTTCTTTGGTGTTTTCTGATTTTATACCACAGAGCAATAACCTGCAGATTCACTTTATACCTTTATAAAAAAATAATCGTAATCATCTAAAAACAAAAGAGAGGTACATTCATGCGTTAAGATCTTGTTAAATAATCAGTCATACCAAATTATCAAAAATTATTTTCTATCAGCACCCATTTAGCTAATAGGTATACTGTTTAAGTTGATCCTGATTTTTAAATTATTGTCATTATAGTTTGGAGGCTTATTATTTAAATACGACATTTTATAAGAGACTCAAAACCAAACGACACCAAGAAAGAAAATATATCTAACAATGGCCAAACTGAAAAATCGAAAAGCACCAGGTCTTGATAATATTAATAATGACAATCTGAAATACGGTGGTGATACATAAACGACTAAAATGCAAACTCTATTTAACAAGATATATAAAATAACAAAGATACAAAAACAGTTGAAAATATAGCTATACCGTCTTTAAAAAACGGGAAAAAACTTAAAAAAAAAACTTTAAAAGACCCACCAAATTATAGAGAGATCAGCCTCTTAACCAGTCTCAAAGCTATTTACAAAAATTTTGATACAAGAAGTGTCACAGAGAGGCATTAATGAAGTTGCACAAGTTATTGATAGGGTTAGGCTTGTTCATATTTCTAAATTCTAAAGTATTAAAACTATATTGTTCTAAAGCTATTTTCTTGTGGCATTTTAAAGTAAGTAATAATTTAAAGTAAACTATTTAAATGGGAATAAGCCACAATTAAAGGTTAAAGTAAGTTTATTGACGTTTTATTTTCCGGAAATCGTTCTCAAAATACAAACATTAGTAAATTAAACACATTTTGTTTTTTTTTTTGTTACTTGGTGAAAAATTCTTCTAATAATTTAATTTTATCTGACTCATTTATATTGACAATTCAGACATACATTATACATTTTAAAGTAGACGACTTTAAAATGATATTGCCCATATTGTTGAGTTGCGTTCCTGGGACAACTTTACTTGTAAGATAGTTCATTCGATTACATGAAATCGAACTTTAACTTGAGAATATTCGTCAGAAAAAATCATAGCATGTAATTCGTAAAAAGACAAACACATGCCATGATGACAGTAAAATTCTCATGTTTGTGATTTCATAGTAAATTATGAGGGAAAAACCAGGAAAAAAACATATAGAGGATACATCATTTGTTTTTTAAATAAAAAACATATAAAATCAGAATTTGGTGTTTATTAAAAGTAAACTAAATGCACGACCAAATACTTACCATGTCGGGATAGTATTATGAGGTTTTTTTCCTGGTTTTTCCCTCATAATTTACTAAGGAATCACTAACAGGAGAATTTTACTGTCATCATGGCATGTGTTTGTCTTTTTAAAGACGAATTACAGGCTATAATCTTTTTTGATGGATATTCTCAAGTTAAAGTTGATTTCATGTAATCGAATGAATCATCTTACAAGTAAAGTCGTCCCAGGAACGCAACTCAACAACTTTGGCAATATCATTTTAAAGTCGTCTACTTTAAAATGTATAATGTATGTCTGAATTCTCAGTATAAATGAGTCAGATAAAATTAGATTATTAGAAGAATTTTTCACCCACTAAAAAAAACAAAATTTGTTTAATTTACTAATGTTTGTATTTTGAGAACGATATCCGAAGTGGGAATTAAAATGTCAATAAACGTATTTTAACCTTTAATGTTGGCTTATTCCCATTTAAATAGTATTTATATTAAAATTATTAAAGGAAATAAACTTAAACCAAAAAAACAATTGAAATTGAATGTCGTGGCAAGATCTTAGTCTTAAATAAAAAAATTTTTCTGACATTACTCAACATCTCAGGCGTGGCCCATTGTTCGTCTTCTAGTTAAGTGGGTTAAGTTTAGGGGTTTAGTTTTGTATACAATATTTTTGATGTAACCACATAAAAAAATCTAATAACGCCAGCTCACGAGATCGTTCTGACTAGTCTTCACCTCCCTATCCACCTGCATCCATCATCATCATCATCATCATCATTCAATCTTCGCTTATCCACTGCTGGACATAGATCTCCCTTATAATTTTCCATCTATTTCGATCTTGTGCCTCTTGCATCCAATTCCTATGACAACGTTTTAGATCGTCAGTCCAACGTGTTGGTGGACGACCTCTACTTCGGTAGGCATCATCTCTTGGTCTCCATTCCAGTATCCGCTTTGTCCATCTATTGTCTGTCATTCGAGCCACGTGGCCTGCCCAGTTTCATTTTAGTGTTGCTACTCTCTCTACTGCATCAGCCACTCCTGTTCTTTATCGTAGTTGGCGATTTGGGATCTTGTCTCGTAGTGAAACGCCCAAAATAGCACGCTCCATCGCCCTTTGACACACACGGATCTTTTGAACTGTTCTCCTTGTCATGATCAACGTTTCGGCACCGTAAGTTAACACTGGCAAAACACACTGATTAAACGTTTTTCTTTTAAGGCATATTGGTATATCAGACGATTTGAAAATATGGTTCAGCTTGCCGAAGGCTGCCCAAGTCAGTCTTATACGACGGAGAAGCTCAACGGTTTGGTTATCTTTTCCTATGCGAATCTCATGACCTAGGTATTTATAGGCCATAACCTGGTCTATGGATCTTGTTCCTACGCATATATCTTCGCTGACTACAAGATTTGTCATCATCTGGGTTTAAGATATATTTATTTTCAATCCCCCTTCTAGCGAGGAAAGGTAGAGCTGATTTAAAAGTTCTTTGGCTTCATCTATCCTATCAGCTATTAGTACAATATCATCTGCATCCAAGCAGTGCTAAATAAGCATAGCTAATAAAATTGCCATAAAAAAGGAACCCATAATATGATTAACAATTCCTGCCCAAACATTAACCCTTTGAGGATATTCCGTACGTTCTTCTCTTATCCAGTGAAGATTTTCCATAGACCCATAGACCAATATCGATAATTTTGACTATCATGACCGTTAAGTGTACAGATGCAGTGATCAGAAAACAAGACATCTTAAAATCAATCTATAGTTATATAACTTTACCCTTATTAAGCCACAAAAATACATTCTTCTATCAAAATCGTTTCTATGAGTTTCTGAACATGTACCGTTTTATAAGAATACAATTTATTTTCTTGTTTTCTTCTTCTCTGCTGTGCCACCACATGGCATCATATGCAGAACGGATAGTAGGAAAATACCAAGCTGGTTTCAAAGGTCGTAAATCGACAATTCATCAGATTGCTATTCTAAGACAAATTTTAGAAAAAAAAAGCACCAAATATTTATAGATAGTCCTCAGAGGCCTTTTAAAACTCTTCAATAGCTTTTTATTGCTATTAAATTACAAGACACCGCTGGATACTCTTTGACAGGATTTTTCCATTTAACTCTGTTAATGACCTCACTTCTCCAGTTTCCTATTCACATTTTTTGTAGATCTTCCTTCGATGCTCCGAGCCACTTCTTTCATGGTCGTCCTCTCCTTTATTTCCCTTGACTTTGCCGCTGAAGACCTTTAGTCCTACAATCTAAGTCTTTTTTATCTATCGATCCGACTAACTAATTTCTGAGTTACTGTACAAACCGATTTCTGCATTTGTTCGCCTTCGGCAGAATTTAAAACCAAAAAACATTTATCTACTGGTACTTAGATCTTTAAAAAATAATAAAATTTGTTTATCTTTAATGGAACTATTGGAAAAAAATCTAAGTATGTTTATTATAATACATATTTGAAGGTAAACTAGAGGTCACAATGAGCCAAGACTTGAAGATGAAGAGATAGAAGAAGTAAAATGAGAAAAGACATTTAAATTTAACACCAAATCGGCGCAACTATCAAATAAAAAATAAATCGTTCTGGTACCTAGTCGGTCACGGTGTAAATACTTAAACGTTTCCTTAAGAACTAAACGAACCGTTCATTGATTTTGATAAAAGGCATTTTAAATATTTGCCATCTAAAGGATGTGGTCAGCGAATGTGGGAAACGCTCGACAGATTCTCGCATTGTTTTTTTGCATATAGTGTCATCTCAGGTGAATGATTCTAGAATTTGCCGAATAATTGTTACATTTCAAATTTTATTGCTTTACTATTTTCATTATTGTAGAAACTTTTCTATAAAATATGATATTATTCTATCTACATCTTTTTCGTTCAGTTTGGACCCATTTTTGAGTACTCTACTGAACTATTATTTTTTATCTGGGTGTCCCATTTTTCTTACGAGTTAGCCGAAATGTAGAAAATCTATACCGTGCCGCTGGCCTACGATGCCCTACAATTTGCCATTTCTCTGTGGCAACAGGAAAATACGTTACAAAATAAATATTCATTCCTTGAATATTTACATAAAAATTGATTCCTTGGTACCTTAGAATTGTAGAGTACAATAGTCACATGAAAAATCTCTGGGATTGACTCACATATGCTTTAAAATCCCCTAGAGAATAAGCAGATCCTATTATTATTAACCCTTATCCGGGCAAAGTGGGTCCAACGGGCCCGAGACGCCAATTCCTTTATCATAAACTGATAATAAAATTTTTATTGAATTTTTTATAGTCATGAGCTATTTAAAATATTCATTATCATTTGTAGAATTATTGCGTCGAAAGAATTTTGTCACGTAAAGGACTAACAAGGGCCTGTCAGACCCTATTTGTATTTATAGCTTAAGTCTAAATCGTTGTTACAGAAGTTAATCTGGCAATCAGCTAATGTTTTTGTGGATTATCTCTTCTTCTCAAAGTGCCTATCCGTTCCGGATGTTGGCGATCATCACGGCTATCTTTACTTTATTTATTGCAACGCGGAACAGTTCAGTGGTAGTCGTGTTATACCACTTTCGTAAATTTTGAAGCCAGGAAATGCGTCTTCTTCCCGGTTCTCTCTTACCATTTACTTTCCCTTGGAGAATCAACTGGAGAAGGCCGTAACGTTCTGGATTTCTCATTACATGTCCTAGATATTCCAACTTTTTAGTTTTGACGGTCATGAGAATTTCACATTCTTTCCCCATTCTACGCAGGACCTCCACATTAGTAACTCTGTCAACCCAGGATATACGTAAGATGCGTCTATAACACCACATTTTGAAAGCTTCGAGCCGATTCATAGATGCAACAGTCAGTGTCCATGCTTCCATTCCGTAGAGCAGAACTGTGAATATGTAGCAGTTCAATAGACGCCATTTTGTTTTTAATGATATGTCTCGACTGTTGAAAATGGTTCTCATTCTAACGAATGCTGCTTTTGCTTTTATTATTCGCTGTTTAATTTCTGTTGAGTGGTCCCATTGGCTATTTAAATTGGTGCCTAGATATGTATATTGCTCGACTCTTTCGATATTCTGTTGGTTGATTGTAAGTTGAGCGTTTAGTATTGGTTTTTTACTAATTGTCATAAATTTGGTTTTCTTTATGTTAAGAGCTAGTCCGTATCTGTTGCTGACTTCTGTTATGCGATTTGTTAATATCTGTAAGTCATTCAGATTATCGGCAAAAACTATAGTGTCATCTGCATATCTAATGTTATTCAACCATTCACCGTTTATTAGTATTCCTTTCGCACAACCGTCTAAAGCTTCCTTAAATACCCATTCAGAATAAATGTTGAACAACAATGGAGACAAAATACAGCCCTGTCGTACTCCACGTTCTATTGCAATTGTATCAGTTAACTGGTCTTTTATTTTGATTTTGGCAGTTTAATTGCAGTAAATGTTTCTGATAATTCTAAGATCTTTGTTGTCAATTTCAATTTCTTGCATTAGAGTCATTAATTTGTCATGTTTTACTCTGTCAAATGCCTTCTGGTAATCTATAAAGCATACGTATATGTCACAATTCACATCCCTGCATCTCTGAAATAACACCTGTACAGCAAAAAGGGCCTCCCGTGTTCCCAGAGCATCACGAAATCCGAATTGTGTTCTTGTTAGTTGTTCCTCACATTTTGTATATTATATTCTTTTGTGAATGACCTTTAGAAATGTTTTAAGTAAATGGCTCATAAGGCTTATAATTCTATAGTCTTCGCACTTTCTCGCATTGGGTTTTTTTGGAAGATTTATAAAAGTTGACACTAACCACAGTTGGGGAACCACGCCCGTATCAAATATACTGTTAAATATATTTGTCAACCATTTTATGCCATCATAGTCCATAAGTTTTAAGAATTCTGAGTGAAAATTATCAGGGTCTACTGCTTTACCATCTTTGGTGCTTTTGATGGCATATTTTACTTCTTCGACTGTAAATGGTGGTCCAGATTCGCAATTGGTGTTTGTTGTAATACCAGTGTTACTTCGTATATCTTCAAAAGTTTTTTCTACGTATTTAATCCAAATATCTCTTTTATGCTCTATTTCCAGTACTATGTTTCCCTGATTATCTGTCAGGAATCCAGTGTTCTTGTGTTTATATAAGCCTGCCGCTTCTTTAATCTTTTTATGGAGGTTAAATGAATCATGTTTTTGTTGTAATGACTCTATCTCTGTACACTTCGAGCTAAACCAATTTTCTTTTGCTATTTTAATAGCCCTTTTTATTTCGTTATTTATGTTGTAGTAATTCTTATTATCTTTAGCGTTTCTTCTGTCTTCCATCATACATAGAATCTCCTCCGTCATCCATTCCTTTTTATTTGTTCTTTCAGGTTTTAAGTATTTCTCTATTATTTCTTGACTTACTTTGTGCAAATTTTCTAGTTCTACATCTGTGTTATCTGTTTCTGTACGGGCCCATGGTTTTTCTGTACGAGCCCACGTTTTTTCTGTTAGGCGTTTTTGTACCTTTTCCTTTACTGTTTTATTTTTCAGTTGGTTAATATCGTACTTCATAATTTTTGGTCTTTGAACTTTCTTTAAACTAAGTTTCATTTTGGCGATAAGTGGATTGTGGTCCGAATTTATGTCGGATCCCGGGTACGCTTTAACAGATGTTATAGAGTTTCTAAATCGTTTGTTAATAAGAATATAGTCTATTTGATTTCGTACTGTGTGGGCATTAAAGTCTCCCATTATTAGTATTATTTCGTTTTTCCGAATCCTTTTGACAATATTAGTAAGGTCATTGTAAAATTCTGGATTATCTAACGACTTTAATGATTTCGGAAATCTAATAATCAAGTCTAAACGTGTAACAAACAATGTAAACATCTCTTTGATGTGATCATCAAAGAGATGCTTACAATAGGTGTTACATCTATTTTAAATGAATTTTAAAAACTGACAATCATTCTTCTTCTTCATATGCCATATCCTCTAAGAAGGTTGGCAACCATCATGGCAATTCGCACTTTCGATACCGCTGCTCTAAAGAGGTCAGCAGAAGTGCAGTTAAACCAAGCTCTCAAATTGTTTAACCAAGAGATGCGTCTTCTTCCGTGACTCCTTCTTCCTTGCATTATTAATTGCAACAAGTTATATCGCTCGCCCCTCATGACATGTCCCAGATATTGCAGTTTTCTGTCTTTGACTGTATTTAAAACCTCTTTATCTTTTTCCATTCTTCTCAACACCTCGACATTCATGAGTCTATCCACCCAACTTATTCTTAATATCCTTCTGTAGGCCCATTACTCGAAGGCTTCTAATCTGTCCGAAACATATTTTTGTAATGTCCAAGCCTCCAAATTATAAAATAATACGGAGAACACGTAGCATCTCAGAAGTCTTATCTTTAAAGAAATTGAAATATCCCTGCTACAGAGTAATTTTTTCAGTTTGTTGAAAGAATTTCTTGTCTGTCCTATTCTTGCCTTAATCTCTTCTGTGTACTCATTATTTTCGTTAATTATTGTACCCAGATATTTATATTTTTCAGCTTTTTTAATTTGTTTTCCATGTATTGTTATGTTTTCTTGGTGCTTTTGGACTTTTGTAATTACCATAAATTGTGTCTTTTTTGTGTTTAGGGACAGTCCGTTTTCTTCACTGACTTCTACCACTCTGTCAACCATTTGTTGAAGACGTTCTCAACACATTCCGCTAATAAAATAGTGTCGTCGGCAAACCGTATATTATTGATTGGTCGGTCATTTACTTCTATTCCCATAGTTAGTTCTTCTAGTGCCTCCTGGATTATTTTCTCTAAATACAAATTGAACAAAGTAGGAGACAGGACACAGCCCTGCCTGACGCCCCTCTCAATCTGTATTTCATTTAAAAAGACGTTGTTTTCTTTTACCACAGCGATCTGATTATAATAGATAGCGCCAATGATCCTGATGTCTCTCATATCTAAGTTTTTCTTTTCAAGTAATTCGATAAGACGGTTATGTCTGACCTTATCGAAGGCTTTGTTGTAATCCAAGAAACACATATATACTGGCTGATTAACATCCATGCACCTTTGCACAAGCGAACAGGACTTTCCTCGTTCTCAGTGCATTTCTAAATCCAAATTGTGTGTCACTTATGTCCTGCTCAAGTTTGTTGTGTATTCACCGGGGTATAATTTTTAAAAATATTTTGAGCGTATGACTTATTAAACTTATTATCCGGTGGTCTTGGCATTCTTTTGCATTTGGTTTTTTTGGTAGTGTTATGAATGTTGACATCAGCCAATCTCTGGGAATGATTCCTGTACTGTATATTGTATTGAATAAGTCGACCAATATTCCAATTTGCTGATCTTCTATTAACCGTATTATGTCTACAGGTGTTTACCAATTTGGTGTTTATTGAAGGTAAACTAAATGCACGATCAAATACTTACCATGTCGGGATAGTATTATGAGGTTTTTTTCCTGGTTTTTCCCTCATAATTTACTATGGAATCACTAACAGGAGAATTTTACTGTCATCATGGCATGTATTTGTCTTTTTAAAGACGAATTACATGTTATGATCTTTTCTGACGGATATTCTCAAGTTAAAGTTGATTTCATGTAATCGAATGAACTATCTTATAAGTAAAGTCGTCCCAGGAACGCAACTCAACAATATTGGCAATATCATTTTAAAGTCGTCTACTTTAAAATGTATAAGGTATGTCTGAATTGTCAATATAGATGAGTCAGATAAAATTAAATTATTAGCAGAATTTTTCATTAAGTAACAAAAAACAAAATTTGTTTAATTTACTAATGTTTGTATTTTGAGAACGATTTCCGAAGTGGAAATTGAAACGTCAATAAACGTATTTTAACCTTTAATTGTGGCTTATTCCCATTTAAATATAAATTAATTAAAAAAGTATGTAAGTATTCCAATAAAGAAAAATAAACGACAAATCTATGGTTTTTTTTATTTTTATTGTTTTTTTTTTAACCTAATACTTAATCTTAATTTAATTTAGCATATCAATTTGGTATTCTAGTTGGGAATAAGCTAATCTTGTGGCTTAATTCCAACTAAAATAGTAAATTGATATGACAAAATATCAATTTGTAAAAGTAAAATAAAAATATTCTTGTGACTTATGCGTTTTATTTATTTTATAAAGAGTGTTTTTGTCGGTACTTTATACATAAGCTGCTACCATAATCTTTTCTCAGAAGAGTTTTCACACAATAATGAAAGGCAACAACACCGTCATCTTTTTCCAGAGTATGTGTAAACATCAACCCATCTTTTCAAATAAAATGGCATGGCATATTTACAAAAGTTTTTATTTATTTATTAATTTAACTTTAATAAAAAATCAAAAAAGAATATTAGAAATATATGAGTAGTACATTTAAGAAAAGTGGTGAGCCCAATGGACCCGAGTTGCCCGGATAAGGGTTAAAAGAACCAGAGGAAAAACTTTTTAAGTTAATTTTATCCAGGAATAAAAATTATTTTTAAAGTGCATGAAGGACCACATTTTTGCACATTGAAACATTTTCCACTCGGAAAAAAACTCTTTTATACGCGTTGAAAAGATCCAATAAAGAATCAACGAGAAATTTAATCCATTTCGATAAATCAATGGTACCCGTATGGCGCATTAGATTCCTTACAACCAGAGCAGATATCGAAAAATTGAATCTCACTCAAACAACAGTTATTTTCGCGTTATTACCGCTTCTTGGTAAAATCAATAAGTAAGCGATATCGCTATTAGCGATCACTTGGAACCTGTTGCCGCGGATCTAGTAGCCTTAAGGGGGTGGAATTTATATTGTAACGACCAACCGGCGACCACGCGGTTTTCAATAATGCCATCCACGATGTTTATTTATTGTATCAGCTGGAAGGAACCGTTATCGATGCCTTAGCAGGAAATAGAAATGTTTTTCCTATGATCTATCTAAGATGCCACTAGTTGAAATATAAATTTAATTAAAAAGAAAGCATATCTCGTGTTTTATATAAGAAATATACTAGGCGCACTAATACAGGGCAGTTTAAAAAGTTGGAATAAAGGAAACTATTTTATTATTAATTAATTTTAAGAGAATTTAATATGTAACAATAAAACACTGAAAACTTTGTTTTCAAAACTTCCACAAAATTTATTTTAACTTCTTATCACTACAGCTGTTTCGGCTAATTGCCTTTCTCAAGTGATCTCTTTTTGGCTTGGGTTTACACTTTATAGTCTCTAATGAAATAGGTTGAGGAGGGGAGAACTGTTTGTCTCAAGCTGGTCATTCAGAATTATATCTGTGTTTTTTAATTTGTTTATTTCCATAGATTCTAACAAAGATAGCTTAAGGCCTTTATTTTGAATGTGTAGAATTTTAAATTCGTCATTAAAAGAATGATTATGATCTAGAAGGTGAAGTGCGTATGTAGAATCTGTTTTTCTGTTATTGAAAGCCCTTTTATGTTCTGCTATTCGCTTATTAAAATTTCTACCTGTTTGACCAATGTAAGTTTTTGGGCAGTCGCCACATTTAAGTTTGTACACAACAAAGTTTTCAGTGTTTTATTGTTACATAAATTGAATTTCCATCAAGTAACGGTCGAATCCATCAAGAATTTAATATATTTATTTATTTAATACAAAAAACTAAATTCGTAATGAAGCTAGATTAAGTTAATAATTAAATAATATAAGGTATCTAATAATAACATGGTATGTTAGGGGGCTGCTACAGCCAGGTAAATTGTATATATTAGAAAATGAACTGATCAAGGAGAAGATAGATATCTGTGGGATATCTGAGATATACGGGGAGGACCAAGGACATTGGGAGGCCACTCACTACAAAGTTTTCACGTCAGAAGCTAACAAAGGCGTAGCAATATTAATTCAAAAACGTTGCGCAAAATATGTACACGAATACCTTCCAGTAAATGATCGAATAATCAAAATAAGTTTAAACGCTAAACCAGCCAAAATGTATATTATACAGATATATATGCCAACATCCGAAGCGGTATAAGATATAGTAGAAGAAACATACCACCTGATATTCCTAAGAAAGAACCAATAATGATAATAGGAGATTGGAATGATGCAAGCGAAATGAACGAGGTGAACGGCTCCTTTAACCCTGCTGTCCTGTTCGGGACTATTTGACCCAAAAAAAAATTATTTCTTATTTTACAAATTATTACGCGGCGTAACGTTTTGGTATTCCGTGACTTTATTACCTAATCTGAGGTCTTTTAATTGCATATGAGATAAAACTTCAACTTCCTGATTTTTTTGATAAAAATTAAATTGTTACCTATGATACGTTCGGGTCAATATGACCCACGTATTTAAACCGTTAAAAATTTCCTGTGTACGTATGTTTAGTTGGCAGTGTTTTATATTTTCTAACAGTGTTTGTCAGTCATGTAAGTTTATAAATAAAAACAAGTTTCTGCAAGCTAGAACTTGTAAAAAATTTGAAGTGTAGCTGGACGATGTCAGGTAGAAGGGCACGTCATGTAGAAGAAAGTGGGGGTGATAGACAAGTGGTAGGACACTGATGATATGTCAAGCGCATTCATGCCATTCATATACATTTCAGTCTATTTTTGCATGTTGATAATGTCGCATCGAAGAACGCTAACCGAAAATGAGCTGCGCGAACTCGCGAACGTGTCAGACAGTGATGAATACATATCAGAAACAGAAAACCATACAAGTAGTGAGAGTGAAGAAGAAAGTAGTGATGATTCTGTTATTCCATTCTACGTACCACATCCTGTAGAACTTTCTGTAACAGTTCCTTCGAAAGATGGTAATATTCAGTGGTCGCTTGATCCTCCTTATCAACGCGGTCGTTTTTCTACGGCCAATGTTATAAATAATGCTCCAGGAGTTACAAGGTACGCATGTGCACGAATTTTCGATATCAAAAATTCATTTGACGTGCTCTTTTCTGATATAGTTGCAAACCAAATTATTAATATGACAAACATGGAAGGCCAGCGTGTTTTTGGAACCAACTGGAAAGACTTGGATAAAATTGGTTTTCAAGCATACATTGGTCTTTTATTGTTAGCTGGAGTTTTTAAGTCCCATGGTGAATCAACTAAAAGTTTGTGGAATGAAGAAACTGGTCGTAGTATATTTCGAGCAACAATGTCCCTTGAAGTGTTTACAAAAATTTCGCAAGTGATACGTTTTGATAACAAGACTACTAGACAGGATAGGAGACGATTAGATAAACTTGCTGCAATACGTGAAATTTGGGGAAAATAGGTGGAAAATTTACCAAAATTTTTTAACCCTGATGAAAATGTTACTATCGACGAGCAATTAGTAGCCTTTAGAGGTCGTTGTCTCTTCAAACAGTACATTCCAAGCAAGCCAGCGAAATATGGCATAAAAATTTGGGCTTTATGTGACACCAAAAGTTCTTGCTCTAAATGCTCTAAAATTGCAGATCTATACAGGAAAAGAAGCAGGTGCCGCGCCAGAACGAAATCAGGGAATGCGTGTGGTGTGCGACTTGACTAATGATTTGAAAGGCCACAATATTACTTGCGATAACTTTTTTACATCGTACAAATTAGGCCAACTTCTTCTAAAAAGAAAAAATACAATGCTGGGGACTATATGAAAAAATAAACCAGAACTTCCAGCACAAATTGCGAATAAAGAAGTTCATAGTTCGTATTTTTACTTCACGCAATATACCACTGTTGTTAACTATATTCCTAAAAAGAATAAAAATGTTGTTCTTATGAGTACTTTGCATCATGAAAAGGCTATTAGTGACAGAAATGACAAAAAGCCCCAAATTATTTTAGATTATAATTCCCGTAAGGGAGCAGTGGATACTCTAGATCAGCTTGTTGGTACATATACATGTAAGAGAAAGACAAATCGCTGGCCCATGATTGTTTTTATAATATGCTGGACATTTCTGCCTACAACGCGTTCGTTTTATGGACATCAATAAATCCCCAATGGAACACCAATAAACTTACAAAACGGCGAATTTTTCTTGAGGAATTGGGAAAAACACTGGTGAAACCACTTATCCTTTCCAGGAAAAATTTATCAAGAACCAAAGACTCACAAGAACTGGTAAAAAGGACACGAGCAGAAGTGAGTAGAGAAGATGGAAATTCTAGTTCGTGTGAACCGTCTATGAACAATCCAACTCCACCTGCTAAACGATCACGCTGTAAATTTTGTTCTAAAAACGATAATAAGACTAATATTTTATGTTGTATATGTCATAAACATATTTGTAAAACCCATTCTTTTTATTACTGTCCCAGTTGTAAACTGAATTAAATTTTGTAGATATTTGTTATTAGGCTTTTCTGGTTAATGAAAGAAAAAAATACCTTTTGTTTTTGTTAATAAGGTTTAATTTACATTAACAACATCATTTTTGTTTAATTAACCATAATTTTGTGTTAGTAAATTTTTGTTTAACACTATTAGCTTATTTTATTTCGATTAAGGAGCGTAAGCCATAGTTGGGTCATATTGACCCGAACAGTACATTTGTGTAGTTGAATCGAACGGGACAGCAGGGTTAATTTGCCATCGATATGGATCTTAGTATAGTAAACACAATGTTTATACATCATCCGCGGAGATTATTAACATGGTCTTCGCCTGGAGGACGATACAAGAACCAAATAGATTATATTCTTGTCACTAAACGATGGAGGAGCTCAATAATCAACGTAAAAACAAAACCAGCAGCAGATTGTGGTTGCGACCACAAAATGTTAGAAGCAGAATTTCGCAGTAAAACAATCACAAATAAAAGACAAAAATTTATTCCAAAACACCCGGAAAGTTTAGAGAAAAATTAGCAGAAGCTGGCCTACCAGTAACTATCGGAGGCCCTGACAAAACGTGGGAATACACAAAGAAATGGATTACTGAAGCCATCAAGAATACTAATCCCAAAGACAAAACAGCTAGAAAAAAACATAGGATGACTGAGAGGCTCTCAATCTTGTAGAAGAAAGACGAAAACTTGGAAACGGCATATCAAATTCCAAACAAAAAGAAATAAAGATATGCACCATAAATACAACTATAAAACACTTGTGCAGAAGGGACAAAAATAATTATATTAAAAACATATGCGTACAACTAGAGGAACATGCTGACCGCCAAGAATCTAGAGAACTTTTCTCAAAATTCAAGTATCTAGCGAGAGAATTTAAACCGCAGACACAGATTATTAAAGATACTAGTGAAAATACCATAACAAACCCAGACGGTATCGCAGAGATATGAAAACAATATTGTTAAATACTATTCTCTAAGAACGACCCAGGCAATAATACAGAGAAAAGAAGTTATGAAAAAGAACCTCAAATATTGAAATCAGAAATTGAGGCGGCAATTAAAAAGCTAAAATTGAGAAAAGCAGAAGGAGAAGATGGAATAACAGCTGAAACACTCAAAGAAGTGGAAGAATTCGGGACGGAAGTAATGCTTAGAGCAATGCATTAGAACTTTGCAATGAGATCTGGAATACCGAAAAGTGGCCAAATGACTGGGGTAAACTCACGTTTATTCCCATACATAAAAAAGGTTCACGTAAATATATGGGTAAATTCACGTTTATTCCCATATATAAAAAAATTTCCTCTTGTAAACGAATTAATTAGTGATGTAAGCGAGGTGTTCCTTAAGGCTCCTTTGCGAGTTCAATTATACAAAGAGAGGCTTCACGACGTATCCCTACGTCCCAACCAGCTATTTTGTCCGCTGAAAATTATGATAGAATAAAGGACGTAATAAACGACATGTCAGACTCTTCACAGGCTGTCATATCATACAAGCAGTTTTCGATAATAAGGAGGTGCATAAAAGTCCGATATTTATTAAAATGAATTATAGTTTTAACACCGGAAACAATTACGTTACTAGAAAAGAGGTCGAAACTTCTAGTTGATTCTATGGAACTAATCAAAAGTTTTCAGAAGGAATGCCAAGAAGTAAAAACTTTTTTTACTTCTAAAAGAAATTACTTAATCTCTACTAAAAGATTTTAGAAAATAATGCGACATATATTTTAGAGGCAATTTTAACATTGAAACGTATATTAATGGATAAAAAATTAATAAATTTAATTATCTGTTGCTAAAATTAAAATATGCCCCTATTGCCTCAGTAGATGTGAAGCGAAGTGTCTCTTTATACTGTATGTTTCAAAAAGGTATGTCATCAGGCATTTCGGGAACAAAAATAAATTGATTGAATCCAACTTACTTTAGTACAAAAGTGTACACAAAAAAGTTACTGCCCTATGAAGTTACAAAATAAAAATGTTTTTTTACATTATCTTCTAAACTACTTGACATTTTGTAATAAAAATGGACACGTTACTTTCTTGTTCTGAAAGCATTTTTCATAGAAAAAAAACAACAAAATCTAAGAGCACAGAAAAATTTTAAGGTGGGTGTGCAGCCCTAAATCCCCCCTAACTATTGAGTACGTTCAAATCAAATCAATTTTGTGGCATCATTAGTTTAACACATTATTTTTAAATTTTTTTGCCTCCTATCACTTTTTTCAAAAAAACAGTTTTTATTGAGTTACGTCCCTTTTCATTAACCTTTAAAAAATTACGTGCAACTAAATAAATTGCTTAAATCAATTAATAAGTACAAAAAATGTCTATAACTCTATAAATATGATATTACAACCAATGTATACAACTAATGTTTTCCATTAACAACCAATCGCAAAATGCAATCCTTTTAGGATAATCTTCAACCAATAACTCTTGAACCCTTGTTAAGTGATAGGGTTTAAGCAGCTGATCCTTCAAACGCCTCCAAACCTTTACGTGAGGAACATTTAGTTGAGCAGCTATTACCCTTGTACTTGTTCCAGAGACTTCTTCAATGATTTCTAAAATTTCTTCATCAGTTGCATTCATTACTGGACGACCACTATTGCCAGTAACTTGCGGTTGGAATGTACCCGTTTCCCATAAACGACGATCAATGGTCAGAAATAATCGTCTATCGGGTGTATTTCGATTGGGGTATTTTACTGCATAACGCCTTGCGGCTGCTACACTATTTCCTTGACATTCACCTACTATATTCCCGATAGTTTATTGAAATCATAATTTAATCTGATCCAACTTACCCAAAGTTAAATGCGTATCTGCCATTTCCTGAAATGTGTAGACCATTGTAATATCAATCTTATTCACACAATAAATGATAGCTTTAAATTATTGACTATTATTGATGGAACTGTTTGTAATTATTGTATCCGTAGAAACTAATTGTAATTTTATGGCCAACTAGGAAAAAACTAGTTTTTCGAAAAAGCAATAAGAGGCAAAAAAGTTTTAAAAATAATATGTTAAACTAATGATGCCACAAAATTCATTTGATTTGAACGTACTCAAAAGTAGGTTAGGAGATAATGCAAAAAAACAATTTTTATTTTGTAACTTCAAAGGGCTGTAACTTTTTTTGTGTACACTTTTGTACTAAGGTAAGTTGGATTCAATCAATTTTTTTTGACCCCCGAATGCGTGATTTAATTTATGACACACCTTTTTGAAACACCCTGTTAACACACATGTTTTCTGATAAAAGACAAACCTTTACCCTAGAAAGTTTTGAAAAATAGTTAGTTGTAAATTCCTTTTGTAATATAAAGATAAATATATATATATATATATATATATATATATATATATATATATATATATATATATATATATATATATATATATATATATATATTTGCTTAGAATTAATGTTGTTTGTTTTTAATTCATTTTTTATAATTATTGCTTAAATTTATTTATTACATATTTTCGACGAATGCTTACATGTCTGACTTTAAATATTAATGTTAAAAATATCCCATATTGAGAAAGTTCAAAAAAAGTATCTTAAAGTTTTCAAAATTCCTGACTAGAAAAATATCAACACTTCTTAATCAGTTTAAATTTCAACCACTCAAGTTCTCCTTCACGTCATTTTTAAAAAACCCCGGCTCAAATCAACCTCATCAAGCGGAATGAAAACTAACAACTTTTAATAAATCTTCATGAGAATCAACAGTAGAGCCGAACTGCGAGCTGAGAGCTAAACGATAAGACGTAGCAGATGCGTTGAGTGCCGAGTGAATATGAATAATGCATTTTTTCATGACGAAAAATGAAGTGAATTGCAGTCGATGCTGCCACCCGTTTCACGAGATGAAAGAAAATCCTATAATTAGATGAAGCTAAACGAAGGGTGACTAGTGAAAATCTAGGGATTCTGAGAATTGGGATTGAATTCATAGACAACAAAGTGGTAATGGGATATCTTACTACTTTTAACGTAATTTGATTTTGAATGCAAAAATGTATGTAAATTTTGTGTTAATTGAATGTGTAATAAGTCAGTATTTAAACTTTGTGTTAACTACAAATCTCTTTGGATTATAAAAGAAAACAAAACGTTACATGAAATAAATTTAGGTCTTCTGAATGCCAGTTCTGAAACTATTTTCTTTTGGTATTTTTATATTATTGACCATCATTAATAAGATATATCCCATTCAAGGAATATGTATATTCCTATTATACTTGACGAACATGCAAAATGCATATATTGCATATTTTAAATTGAGGAAACGGACACAGGGAATTAGAAACAATTCAAAATTATAAATACATTCGAATTTGTACATTCATCCATAGGTCGCCGGTTCATATCCGGCTCAAAGGACCAACGGACATATGCACCTAAAGATTCGAGAAGCCATTGGTCAATATAAGAGGAGAAACACACACCTCCTCGTAAACACAGACGGGAACCTTGCGACGACAGTTAAGGAGAAGTTGGTGACCTGGAAAATGTACATCGAAGAATTTTTCTGGGATTACCGAGGTAACCTTCCAGAAATAAATTGCATGACAGAGCCTTCAATACTAGAAAGCGAGGTGAAAGCAGCTTTAAAACAGTCTAAGAATGGTAGGGCCACAGGTCTGGACGAAATACCCGTTGAACTTATTAAGATGATGAGTGAAGTGAGCACGAAGGAGTTAACTGAACTGTTTAACGCCATATACGGTTCAGGTAATATACCAGAAGAATGGCTATTGTCAACATTTGTAACACTACCATAAAAAACGATCTGCGAAAACGTGCGAAGATTTCCGAACTATCAGTCTTATGAGACATGCACTTAAGATTTTTCTTAAAATCATTAAATTTGGAAAACATATTTTTAAATGCTGTCTAGCTTTGATCATACATGGCTCAGCATCACTTAAAAATAACAAAGCTTTTTCAGTTACTATCGGTTGAGGTAAAACAAAATTACTCAGACATTCATTTACAAATCTACAAATAGTTACGTTGTTTGTTTTTTGCAACTTCTTAACGGAAACTAAATATCCGGTGCTACACTCACTCTCGTTTAAACTTCCTATAACCAAATTTGCCATATACCGTCCTTTAGCATCAGTCGTCTCATCAACCGTAAATTGCATGCTGGAATCTACATATTTTCGTAGAGTCGTAGCAGAAGGAAATTGTACATCATTATTGCAGTACTTTTTTAAAAATTGTTGGAATAATGGATTATCCAATTTTGCAATTGGAATATTGCAACCAATCAGCAAACTGCAGAGATCCTTATTAAAATTTTGTTGGTAACAAACTTTCGTTTTATTTGTAGTTATGAGTTGCTGAACCGAATCTTCAGGCTTTTGTGCATGAGATTTATGCATTGTAGTGCATAAGTATTGATCAACTTGAAGCTTTTTTTCACACACAATCTGAAAATTGGAAATAAAAAAATTAACCAATAAACTTGGAGTACTTCGCCACTTTAAAAATAATATAAGATAATAGGTATAGTTTAATTTGTTTTCATCTCTAATAAAATTTTATATACAAGATATTAAGATAAATGGCGATTTCCTTAGTCAATTTTAAACGGACAAAAAACATTAATCAAAAACACTACATGTTACAATTTTATAAAACTTGTTTCCCGAATTATCTAATATATAAACTATTTTTTGAGTTTTGATTATAGAATTTTTCTTCAAAAATATCAGAAGTTTTAGTAAAATGTTACATTTTTATCGTAAAAAAATAACGTATTAATTTATGACGAAAGTCAGTGTCAAAACCATGTTTACATATTTGCTAAAAATAATTTTTGCATTAAAATAAGTTTTTGTTTCTGGGTTATCTTGGTGCTGGCATTTCTGCTCTTTCTCCCTTATGCTCATAACAGCATCTAATTTATTTCTAGTTAATACAATTATAAACTAGAGATTTCTTACTGATTCCTCTGATACAAAAATCTGTAATTTATTATCGGCTAATAAGCAAATGTAAAAAAAATAGTTAAAAGGTAAAAAATTAGTTAAAAAGTAAATTTAATCAATGAAAACATTTCTCAGTGTAAACCAATCCATCATAACTCTCATCTACCGCAAATATCCTGTAATTTTAGATTATTCATGAATTTGTAGATGACCAATTAGCAAGCAATACCTCAATTATTAATTAAATAATGACGGCATCTTTATCAGATTTGTATCCGGCCGTGAGATGTATTATTATTCGCAATTCTGCAATTCCGGAACGCCCGAGGCTTGTTTTGGACGAATAGGGGCAACAACAAATCTCGCTTTTTGTCGATTCTTTGTAAAATAGATCTTCTGATGAAAGATGCGTGGGTAAGGAGCGATACGGGTTATTCTATCTACCGATATTGCCCAAGAATTACGTGAAAATATTTGTTATTTGACAAAAAATAGCAAAAGCAGCGTTATCTTATACAGTATTGTGCGAATTAATAAAATCATTGTGACATTTTTTAATATTCACAGTTGGAAATACTGTTCACACATTTACAACTAACCAATCATTGAAAACATAACCTTACTTTTCTCTGCTTTTCATTTGAGGGTGTTTTAGGACATTTCTCGTTAAGTTTGTATTGTTTTGTACTATTTTGCGTTGTTTTCGGTAATTAGTGAGTTTTTTCGTTTAATTATATTATGGATATTACGCCTAGGAAGCTTTAAAAGATTTTCACGTTTAGTAAACACATTTGTATGTCACAAAGAGAACTCGCAAGAACATATGGAGTGATTCAAGGTGTAGTAAGCAAGATTTTGAAGCGTAAACGAGAAATGGGATCAATGTATCTGAAAAGGTTAGGAAAATGTGGAAGAAAGAGAAAAAAAACACCAGCAAATGAAAGATTTTTACTTCGAAAGAGCAAATTGCACCCAAGAAAAACAAGCCAAGAGCTCCAACAAGATCTAGCAGCATCATTTGTAATGATTTATGACTGTTCCGAGAAGACTTTTGGAGAATGGTAGAAGGGCAATGCATCCACAGAAAAAACAGCTTCTAACTGGACTAATGAAAAAACAAAGGCTATTGTGGGCCAAAAAATACTTTAATTGGACTGTAGATGACTGGAGAAAAATCCTATTTACAGATATATCTTACTTTATAGTTCAGGGACAGCGGTCAAAATTTGTTAGGAAATCTGACAATGTAAACCTTACACCATCTTATATTGATAAACCCGTAAAACATCCAGTCAAAAAGATGATTTGGCAATATTTTTCATACATGGGAGATGGATTTTTGGTACCGATTTCCTCATTGAACTTGGTCATTTCTTTAATAAATTTCATTTCTTAGCTCGAAGCTTAGATGAATCGTTTTCTCGTCGGCTGCAAATCTCTTTGCAGTATCATTCAAATGCGTACTATTTATTTTTATTGCAAGCTCCTCAAACATACAACACGTGTCTACCTGAGGTCTTCCAAGTGATAAGTCAAAATCTTCTTTAAAAACTTTTCTCTAGTATGAATACTTAACAGTGGCATATTCCGCAAATTTTTCTGTAAATATTTTGTACATAAGAGTGATATCTAGTTTCCCATTTAAATAATACTTTTCCTTGCTAGTATACTGAGCTAACTTTATGGGATATGATTTAATATATTTACAAATAGAATGTGTAATAATACCAGAAATTGCATTGCCTGGTGTACTTTTTCCCCGTTTGTCCAATGTTGATTTTTCTTTACTTAGAAAAAGTACAAACCGCCTCACTCGGTCAATTGTTACTCCGTGAAGAAAACAGAAAGCTAATTTACAAACGGTAATTTTTCTATTAGGGGTTGATATGGAGTATACTAAGAAATAAAATGGAATACAAAGAAATAAACAAAACTATTAGAAAAAATATCAAGGAGTGTAAACGGAGAGTGCAGGAAGAAAAGATAGAGAAAACAATTGAAAAAAATAGAAACATGAAGTGCTTAAAACAGAACCTGGGAAACATACAGATTAATAGCATAAAGAACAAAGAAGGAGTGGAGACCAACAATATAAAAGAAATATTACAGATAACGTACGAATATTATACAAATCTCTATAAAACAGAACAAAAACCAATCCAAGAAATCCGTAATCAGTTACAACTGAAAATAAAGAACGTTAACTCTGACCTACAACCAGAAATCAGTAAAAATGAAATAAAAAAGGCACTCAAAGAAATGAAGAATAACAAATCTCCTGGGAAAGATGGAATAACTGTGGAAATGCTAAAAATGTGGGGAAAACTGCAGTTAAAGTCCTTTATGTACTAATGCATAAAATATTGAACACAAAACAAATACCCACCACATGGAACGAGGCAATAACACTATTACTATTTAAGAAATTTATGACCAACCAACAAGAAGAATTAATAATTACAATTGCACAAACAACTATAGAACAAGTAAAAGAATATGTATATTTGGGACAACTAGTTAAATTAAATAAAGAAAATCAGACCGAAGAAATAAAGAGAAGGATACGGTTGGCTTGGGTATCCTTCGGAAAACTTTCCCATATACTAAGAAATAGAAAATACCCCCAATATTTAAAAACAAGTGTCTTCAACCAATATATACTTCCTGTTCTCACCTACGGTTCTCAAACTTGGACGTTTACAAAGGAAAACATGGAAAAAATAGCAAAGACCCAAAGAGCCATGGAAAGGCAAATGCTGAACATCAGGCTATCAGACAAGAAAAGAAATACTTGGATCCGCAACAAAACAAAAGTGACCGATGTATTAACGCAGATAGCAAAACTTAAGTGGAAGTTCGCTGGACATACCATAAGACAGAAAGACGACAGATGGAATAAGATGATTATACACTGGAGACCATATAGTTACAAACGAAAAAGAGGAAAGCCACAAATGAGATGGTCAAATGACTTAAAGAAACATGCAGGCCCGAAGTGGATACAAACTGCCTACAGTAGAGAGACGTGGAAGACGGAAGAGGAGGCCTATGCCCAAAATTTGACATCAAGGGCTGTATAGATAGAGATAGATGGATAGATGGAGTATACATAGCTACTACTTCTATTAGTTCTTCTATTAGCTGTTCAAGTTATTTTCTTCTACGTCGTTGCTTAACTTCAGTTGCGGAAATAAGGCTTTGTAAGTTTGTTCATTTTTTGTAGTCAGGTCCCTAAATCGTTGGAAAATCTGCATTTTTTTGTCGCTACTCATCAATGAAAAGCACTTTTTCCTACACCTAAAAATTAAGTACATATTAACAAATTTAGATTGATCAGTCAACAAAAAATTGTTTTCAATGAAAACTTTTTATTAGAAAAGAACAAATTATTAACTTACTTGCAATCTTTGGAGGATGAAGAAGAAACTGCAGGAAAATTCTTCCCCTTCCAATTGATGCATTCATTTCCTTTAACTCTAGCTCTTTTTATTATTTCATTTCTATATTCGTAGGGTTTTTCTGTTCCTTTCTTTTTCTGATTAGGTAAATTAACATCGTTATGATCACTGTCGTTTTTACTCATTTTAAAATATTTTTGTCAAGCTAATAATACAAATAAGTAATCCACAATAATATTACTACTGTATTCGTATTCACTACACATTTATTTATCTACGTGCATTCACAACAGAAGATCAGAAGATTGAACTTGGCTGAAAATTATTGGCATTATTGCGCCAAATTATAACATGATCGCTGCATAGGAGAAACACCTTTAGTCATGGACTTATGGTGATTCTCTAATACATCGCCAAATCATATCGCCAATGTGTATTTACAGTTTAAAAGTCCATTTTCGTGAAAAATCTACTTGTGTATTTTCCCAAATAAGTGATTCAATTGGAAAATACATCCAATAAAATAAAATCCGAGTCAAAATTTACGTTATGAAAATATCATGGTTAAATAATAATAGACATTTTATATCATAAAGCCAATAAATGCTTTCAACAATATGTCAATTAATATTATTAACAGATTTAAAATATTGGTAAGTATCAATTTCATCTACTAATGACACCTTGTAGCGATTTGTTTACAAATATCGTAGTGATTAATTTGGACAATTACACTGGTAATTTTTTACTTCCTTATTGAAAGCAATCTATTATGTCTCACTATAATCGGAGGCTAATTTATTAAACAATTAGTTTACAATTACAAACACGTTAACACATATTAGAAGTGACATTAATCATCCAATGGTAATAAAAATACAGGGTCATTCTATGTATTTTTTTTTAATTTTATTTTTAGTATGAATAAAAAAAAATATGAATTTATCAAATCACAAAGAAAAATGTTTATTTAACCTTTGTTTAGAAGGTATTAAAATAAAATGGGTTATCGATTCTTCGTTTCATTTAAAAGTCCCTTCCCTCATGTCTTGATTTGCGCTTTATATTGGTGTTCCACTTTTTTGCTACGATTTTTGGCGTCCAGTTCGACATTTTCTGTGGTAGACTATGTTTTTTTTAGGTCACTATATAGTCAATACACTTATTTTTTTATTTACAGCTAATATAATATATTTACAGCCTAAAGCGACCAAAATTACCGCATTCGGTGCTTCTAGGTAGAGATTAACTTATCTTAAAAAGAAATTACATTAGGCACCGGTAAAAGAGACACTATAATCCTCAAATAAATCTACGAAAGTCCTAAATTATCAAGTTTCTAAAATAACTATAAATGAGTATTACCGAGGGTCAAAAATAAACAGCGGTCAAAATGACCGTGCTGATGTTTTTACTGTTAATGCTAGAATATCTGTAAATTTTTGAGCAAAATAAATGTTGGATTTTAAATGCCCTCAGATAAAATAATCATTTGGAGCTAGATCCTCCGATCTCAGAGCCCAGTTGATGTTATAATTAGATCCTATTAAACAATTATTAAAAATGGTTTTAAGGAATTCCTTAACCACCCAGCTACTGTGCACACATTCATTTAAATCCAAAATTTCTTCATTTTTTGGTCTCGGTAATATTTGTTCTTGTAGTTTTTTGAGCTAGTCCAAACGCCAAAAACTTTTCTGAATTTAAATTTTCATTATAGGAAAATGGTCCAATAATATTGTAAAGAAAAGTTATTCTGATATTTTCAACTACTGCTGTTAATACATTGATTTCGTTTTATATAAAACTGATAGCTCATGAAGATCTTGAAGATATTTATAATTTTTGGACATAATTCGGATTGTAAATTTGTGGCTAAGGAATTGGCGGCGTAAATGCAATGAAGGTTCCATAGCTTCATTTTCCATTATTTGGGCTGGAGTGGATTTTAAATAACCTAGGCATAATCTCAAGCATCTGTTTTTTTTAACTTCAG